>NW_020664561.1:3724029-3739284 GCF_002925995.2 Terrapene triunguis | reverse complement strand
TCCCCCCCCCCCCCCCCGCACCTCCTGCCGCCCCAGCCCTGGGCTCTCCCCCAAAGAACGAATTGGGTGGACTAAATGGACAGTGCACCTCTCTATCTGAAGCCTAGCAAGGGAGATCCCACTAGAATTTAAAATGAAAAGTAAGGGAGGGGAAGCTCTACTAGGACCTGGGCAGCTTTAGATACAGTACCAGGCACATAGGAGGATTTACACTTCTGAGCCATGGAAGCAGAAATTGACTTTTCTTTTCCAGATTTAGCTAATATTCAGAAAGGGAATCTAGCACCTGCCTTCCAGATTTGAACACCCTCAAAATTCAGGAGCGCTCAAGCTCAATTTGGGCAGCTGTTACTTCATTTCCCCCAAATCAAATATACTGATCCACTGTAACTTGCTGTAGAAAAAGTAGAATAAATTGAGCAAGAAATGCTTCCCAGTGGTTATTAGGACTGGAATTGCTATTTTCAACAGCCATTTTTTTTTTTTTTTTTTTAGTTTTAGTTGTTTAAAAGGAAGACAGTAATATTGCATTGGCAAATTCCCCATAGAAACAAAGAATGGAACAAAAGAATAATAAAGGCACCTCAACTTTTCCTCATTTATGTAGGACAGTCTTATAATATGCATCCAGATATCCTTCAATCACACAAGCTGAAAATTGTTCCACTTTACTGCAGTTCTGTAACCATATGGGAACCAATCCTGTCTGTGTTCTGTGCACATCCAAAATTCCTGCTGAATGATCCGCCCTGGGAGCGAGTTACCAGTGACCCAGGGCTGGGGCGGCAGGAGGGTGCAGTTGTGTTGGAGGGAGGGGGGAGAGAGAGCCCAGAGCTGGGGGGAGCGGGGGGGCAGCCAAAAAATTTTTTGCTTGGGGCAGCAAAAAACCTAGAGCCGGCCCTGCCTGGAGGGACAGAATTGCAGGGTCTGGGCATACACCAGACCCGCTGAGGTACTCACAGCAGGCTGAACCAGCTCCTGCTCTGAGAATGGCAGGATTGCCTGACCCCATCCTGAGAGGTGACGGCCAGAGCCCCCGCGGGGTGCTCTTTCAGAGACACCAGGAGGGCTCAGAGGTGCAGTCCACCTGATAACCGGGACAGGCACTACAGTTAAGGTAAGAGCTGAACAGACCTGCAGTTGAGGCTGTCATGCAGGAGAAAGAAATTCGGGCCCTGATCCCACACTGAGTGCTGTGCGGGCAGACCCCTGAGCCCATGCAGAGTTCACTGCAAAATGAGGGCCTTGGCACATGGGGCTGGGTCACACATTATAGACTGGCTGCAATTCACGGAGACTCCTCCTCCATGAGCCAGCTGAACGCCCAACGCTGCCGAGTTCGGAGCCTGCCTAGCCCTGTGCACTGCAAGAACCATCTATCTTCAGTTGCTTATAACTTTGCTAAACCATAACCTTGGGGGCTGAAATGTGCCATGTTTTGGCTGCGCTGCAGCTTTCCATTTATTGCGGATACATCTGATTTTGCAGTGGCTCTGCCGGTTTTGAGAAGTGAGATACAGGAGTAGGCAGGAAGCAGCACTGTCAGTGTTTACAAAGGTTATCTGCAACCTTTCCTCAGACACCTCTTGCAGCTCAGGGATTTGGAGCAGGAAGCTAGAAACCTGGCAGGGTAGGAGGACAGGTCTGGGATCAGAGCCACCCGGGCCTTTTGCTGCTCCAGGAAAGTCTGTCCAGACCTGGCCAAATTACAAGCCACAGAAAAGTGTGTTTGTGTGTGTGGTCCCTAATCCCAGGGGGGGCCCTGTTTGGTGCCAGATGATAAGTGTAAGGACATTGCAGGTTGATGGCAGGGTCGGGATGGAAATGGAGGTGCCCTTGGGTCAGAGTCACTCTAGACCCATTAGCAGCTCAGATTCCCTCCACTCAGACTTGAGTGGGTCTGTCTGAGCTGCTGGCAAAGAGAAGAGAAATCCAAGCCCCCCTTGGGAGGGGAGGGAGGAGGGCACAGAGGGCTCCTGAGGAGAAACTGCTGCTATCCATGGGACTCAGCCTTCTTCCTTTTCTGCACCACTGCATTAACCCCTTCTGGCAGCACGCCCCACGGCAGATCTGCATGGTGAGCTCTGCTCCTTCCTCATTTGGGGGGCCCTACTCAGATGCTATGCGAGCATTAACACAGAGCATGGTGCTGGCCCAACCCCCCAGCGGGATGCGTATGTCCAAGGCAGTAGAGCCCAGTGGAGGTCTATGTGTCCCGGTGAGCGGAGCCAATGCACCTGGCAGCGTGAGGCTGGGCTTGTGGCCCGGCTTTGGTACAGAACCAAATACTGCACCAGAAAAACCTTTCTGCAGGAGGAATCCTCCAAGCAAAACATGGCAGACTCCAGGCGGAGCTACCAGTGACCTGATGTCCCAGGACAGAGAGACACACGGGATTCACAAACTTCCTGCCTGTCTGCGTATTCCTTTAACAAGCCCTGTGCCCCCGGGGCTGGGTGGGGTCACTGAGTGGGCAGTGGAAGGCGATGGGGTCTATTACGGCTGGAAGGGCAGCAGCTCCTGCTGGCGCTCAGGTTTCCTGCCTCGGACAGGCCAGTCACTCCACCAATAAGTGGTGAGTTATGGGATGGGAAGAATGAATACACTTGGGGGATGGATTACTTGGGGGCAGTGAGGATTGGACAGTTGGGGACACAGGGGAATCCCCCATCCCCAATTTACGGGGGGGGGGGACACACACAGAGCTGCTGCCTCCTCCATGGAAAGAGCTGGGGAGATCCCCCAGCCATGCCCTACTCCCCAGTGGAGAGAGAGGTCAGTAGATGCTGGGGGAGTGGGGCTGCTGTTCCCCCCTGGAGACTGCAGGGTGCAGGACAGATAAATCTCAAGCCACTGGCCTCCCCGCAAGAACGGCACACCCCTTCATGCAGCCTCGCTCTGCATCTCCACTGCAGAAAGACAGACTGCTACCCAGAGCAATATCTGAGACCCAGCACTAGAGACAGCAGCAACCTGCATGGAACTGGGAGGGCAGAGCCCGAGTTGCAGGAGGGAAGGGTTAGGAGGAAGCAGTCCGCAGTCACATGATTGGCCAGCCAGCTGCAGTTGCAGCACCTCTGTAAATAGGTCTCTTGATAAAGTGCCAGTTTCATTTCAGAAACAAGGAGTTCTTTCATGCTATTGCCCAGTTGGCAGGATGTCAAAGAGTGCCCGTGCCTGCATACAGCCACAGACACACCCCACTCCTGGCTCGTCCCTACCTTCGACTGCTTTAACTTTGCAGCCCTCACAGTCTCCTAACACAGCGTCACTACTTAGGTTGCTCTTAGGGTATGTCTACACTACGGGATTATTCCGATTTTACAGAAACAGGTTTTTGGCAACAGATTGTATAAAGTCGAATGTATGCGGCCACACTAAGCACATTAATTCGGCGGTGTGCGTCCATGTACCGGGGCTAGTGTTGATTTCCGGAGGGTTGCACTGTGGGTAGCTATCCCATAGTTCCCGCAGTCTCCTCCACCCATTGGAATTCTGGGTTGAGATCCCAATGCCTGATGGGGCCAAAAACATTGTCGCGGGTGGTTCTGGGCACATCCATCCCCTCCCTCCAGGAAAGCAACGGCAGACAACCGTTTCGCGCCTTTTTCCTGGGTGAACAGTGCAGACGCCATACCGCGGCAAGCATGGAGCCCGCTCAGCTCAAGACAGCAGTCATGAACATTGTAAACACCTCGCGTGTTATCATGCAGTTTATGCTGAACCAGAACCTGCAAAACCAGGCAACGAGGAGTAGGCTACGGCAGCGCGGTGACGAGAGTGATGAGGACATGGACATGGAATTCTATCAAACCACGGGCCCCGGCGCTTTGGAGATCATGCTGTTAATGGGGCAGGTTCATGCCGTGGAATGCCGATTCTGGGCCCAGGAAACAAGCACAGACTGGTGGGACCGCATAGTCTTGCAGGTGTGGAACGATTCCCAGTGGCTGCAAAACTTTCGCATGTGTAAGGGCACTTTCATGGAACTTTGTGACTTGCTTTCCCCTGCCCTGAAGCGCCAGAATACCAAGATGAGAGCAGCCCTCACAGTTGAGAAGCGAGTGGCGATAGCCCTGTGGAAGCTTGCAACGCCAGATAGCTACCGGTCAGTCGGGAATCAATTTGGAGTGGGCAAATCTACTGTGGGGACTGTTATGATGCAAGTAGCCAAAGCAATCACTGAGCTGCTGCTACCAAAGGTAGTGACTCTGGGAAACGTGCAGATCATAGTGGATGGCTTTGCTGCAATGGGATTCCCTAACTGTGGTGGGGCGATAGATGGAACCCATATCCCTATCTTGGCACCGGAGCACCAGGGCAGCCAGTACGTAAACCACAAGGGGTACTTTTCAATGGTGCTGCAAGCACTGGTGGATCACAAGGGACGTTTCACCAACATCAACGTGGGCTGGCCGGGAAGGGTTCATGATGGTCACGGATTCAGGAACACTACTCTGTTTAAACAGCTGCAGCAAGGGACTTACTTCCCGGACCAGAAAATAACCGTTGGGGATGGTGGTAGAATGTGCATTTGGACGTTTAAAAGGTCGCTGGCGCACTTTACTGACTTACTCAGACCTCAGCCAAACCAATATTCCCATTGTTATTGCTGCTTGCTGTGTGCTCCACAATCTCTGTGAGAGTAAGGGGGAGACCTTTATGGCGGGGTGGGAGGCTGAGGCAAATCGCCTGGCCACTGATTACGCGCAGCCAGACACCAGGGCGATTAGAAGAGCACACCAGGAAGCGCTGCGCATCAGAGAAGCTTTGAAAACCAGTTTCATGACTGGCCAGGCTACCGTGTGAATGTTCTGTTTGTTTCTCCTTGATGAAAACCCACCCCCTTGATTGACTCATTCTCTTTAAGCAACCCACCCTCCCCCTTCGATCCTAGCTTGCTTTCAATGGAAATAAAGTCACTATCGTTTAAAAATCATGCATTCTTTATTAATTGATTATAAAAAGAGGGAGAGAACTGAGAAGGTAGCCCGGGTGGGGTTTGGGAGGAGGATAGGAGGGAAGGAAAAGGCCACTAAAAAAGTTCAAAGTAATGACAGCCTTTTGGTTGGGCTGTCCACTGGGGTGGATTGGGAGGGTGCACGGAGCCTCCTCCCCTCCCCCCCCCGCGTTCTTACACGTCTGGGTGAGGAGGCTATGGAACATAGTGAGGGGGGAGGGAGGTTATACAGCGGCTGCAGCGGCACTCTGTGGTCCTGCTGCCGTTCCTGAAGCTCCACCAGACGCTGTGTTACCCGGGGTTCTTTCAACCCAAAGCTCTTGGTAACTTTACTCTGTGCGAGGTGGTGTCAGGAAATAAATCAGGGGAGACACGGCCGTCCGACCGATAGATGGCTGGCACAAACAGGACAACACAAGAGTGCTTTCATTTAAAGCTAAACTTTACTAGTCTCAAGCACTTACACACGTCCGCAACAAGATTAGTAAAACACCCCCAACCCTTGATAATTACCAAAGCTGAGTGTGGATTTCAAGTGGCACAGTGGCAGCCCGTCTGCCGGTGGGGAACACAAGATGCATCCAGAGGGAGAGGCCAGTCCCAAAGAGTCCCACCTCCAAAGGAGTCCTATCTCAAGCTTTTTCCCTTTATTTATACATTAGTAATACAGTGACATGTCCCTTAAAGAAAACTTGTCCAGTAAGCAGTTTCAAGCAAGAGACTCCTTCTGATTATTGATTAACCAGGTTTGGGTTTTTCCAGAGTCTGTAGCTCTGAGACCCCAATAGACATTCCTGCTCTTTTAAAATGCATGTATCAGCAACTTCAACACAATTCTTATCAGGAAGGACGCGGGGTCAAGCTGCCTCTTCCGTGGCACCCCAAAACCCCCTCCCCTCCTGCCTTGGTCAAGCTGAGTTTGCTGACTGGCCAATTTACAGCTTGCTGACTAGGTTGCTTTTTAACAATAAGCCATAGTGGTTTTAGGCACTTTACTGGTTTGCCAAGTCTCCCCGTACAGCCGGAGCATGTCCGTTTGATCACGCAGCAGCCCCAGCATTGCAGCCTGCCACTTCTCATCTCGAGCGTCCCTCATGGCCTCACGTTCACTGGCATCTTTCCTGTACTTTGATACCGTGTCCTTCCACTCATTCAGATGAGCTCTTTCATTGCGGGTGGATTCCATGATTTCCGAGAACATTTCATCTCGCATCCTCTTTTTTCGACGCCTTATCTGAGATAGCCTTCGGGACGGAGGAGGGAGGCTTGAAAAATTTGCAGCTGCAGAAGGGAGGGAAAAAAGGGAGAGAAGTATTTAAAAAGATACATTTTACAGAACAATGCTTATACTCTTTCACGGTGAACAACACTATTCACATTACATAGCACATGTGATTTCGGTACAAGGTCGCATTTTGCATCTTTTAATATTGAGTGCCTGCGGCTTTGGTGTTAGAGAGCACAGACGCAGGTCCGGGCAACAGAATTCGGCTTGCATGCGGCCATGGTAAGCCATTGTCTTTCGGCTTCTGCGCCCTCCTTTCCCACATACCAGGCAAAGCCCGTTGAGTGCTGCGGTTTTCCTGTTAACGTGCAGCAGCAGAAACCAAACTAACCCCCCCACATCCAATTCTCTGGGATGATCGCTTTATCCCTCCCCCCCACCACGTGGCTGGTATCAGGGAAGATTCCCTCCCCCTCCCCCCCCCCCCACTTGACTAACTGCAGGGAAGGATTTCTTTTCAGCCACAGGCAAACAGCCCAGTAGGAACGGCCACTTCTGTCCCCTTAATTAAATTCCCATATTTCAACCAGGTTACCATGAACGATATCACTCTCCTGAGGATAACACAGCGAGATAAAGAACGGATGTTGCTTGAATGCCAGCAGACACCGGGACCATACGCTGCCAGGCTTTGTCATGCAATGATACCAGATTACTTGCTACTAGCATGGCGTGGTCAAGTGTCCTACCATGGAGGACGGAATAAGGCTGCGCTGCCAAGAAACCTTGTGGAAAGGCTTTTGCAGTACCTCCAGGAGAGCTTCATGGAGATGTCCCTGGAGGATTTCCGCTCCATCCCCAGACACGTTAAAAGACTTTTGCAGTAGCTGTACTGGCCGCAAATGCATCCCAAGTCCTCAGGGCAAATTAATCATTAAAAAACGCTTGCTTTTACACCATGTTTTATATTTACAAAGGTACACTCACCGGAGGTCCCTTCCATGGCCTCATTGTCTGGGGGTTGGGAAGGTGCTTCAGTCAGGCTGAGAAAAAGATCCTGGCTGTTGGGGAGAACGGAGTGCTGGGTGCTCTCCGCAAGCTCATCATCCTCCTCCTCTTCCCCATCTGCAGAATCCTCAGGCATGGCTGAGATTACCCCCACCTCGGAATCCACGGTCAGAGGTGGGGTAGTGGTGGCGGCCCCCCCTAGAATTGCATGCAGCTCAGCGTAGAAGCGGCATGTCTGCGGCTCTGACCCGGAGTGACCGTTTGCCTCCTTTGTTTTTTGATAGGCTTGTCTGAGCTCCTTAACTTTCACGTGGCACTGTAGTGAGTCCCTATTGTGGCCTCTCTCCATCATGCCCTTGGAGATTTTTTCAAATGTTCTGGCATTTCGCCTTTTGGAACGTAGTTCTGCTAGCACTGAATCCTCTCCCCATATAGCGATCAGATCCAGTATCTCCCGTACGGTCCATGCTGGTGCTCTTTTTCGATTCTCGGACTGCATGGTTACCTGTACTGATGAGCTCTGCATAGTCACCTGTGCTCTGCACGCTGGGCAAACAGGAAATGTAATTCAAAAGTTTGCGGGGCTTTTCCTGTCTACCTGGCCAGTGCATCCAAGTTCAGATTGCTGTCCACAATGGTGCACTGTGGGATAGCTCCCGGAGGCCAATACCGTCGAATTGCGGCCACACTAACCCTCATCCGAAATGGCAATACCGATTTCAGCACTACTCCCCTCATCGGGGAGGAGTACAGATATCAATATTAAGAGCCCTTTATATCGAAGTAAAGGGCTTCGTTGTGTGGACGGGTGCAGGGTTAATTCAGTTTAACACTGCTAAATTAGAGATAAACTCCTAGTGTAGACCAGGCCTTAGGCTAGGTTGGTTTTGGAGAGAAGAAAGGAAATTCCATAATGTGGACTCATTGGCCCAGCCACCCCCAGAGCACCCTTCCCTACACAGGCTCTCCCATCGGGTCACCATCCATGCCTATGCAAAACCAACAAGGGACATGGCTCTGACCTGGTAGTGTCTTAACTTCCCTTTGCACAGGTGTAAGTGACTCTGCAAGATGCAGGCCAATGGGGCCCAATAGGAGCTGCCCTGTGTACCTCCAGAAGTCACAGGAAAGCTCTTCTCCCGCAGAAGTTAGGAGCTATGAGGCAGGAGCTCACGCAGGGCACTGCTTCACCTGTCAGACACACACACACGCAGTGTGACCTTCCCCAGCTCATGTACAATTCATGAGCTGAGGAAGAAAGCTCCAAGCCAGAGGTACTGCACGTGCACAACTCTTATAAATCCCACAATGGGGGTATACACAGGAAATCAATGTAATCGATTATTTACAAATTCACACACACACCCCAACAGAGAGACAGGAATGGTCATCACTTTACACGGCACTAGACAAGTACATAGGCAATGAGCCCCCAAAAGGAGAAACAGCATTACAATTTACTAAGCGAAAGCACATTAGTAGGTGAATAAAAGAGCAAAACTTTTTGCCTGGCAGCTGCAGAAGGAAGAAATTCAAAATGAAACTAGGATGAAATTCACTCTCATGTCCAAGCAGCTGATCCATGCACCTCCACTCAAGCCAAGGCGGACGCAGTGGGGCCCCTGCATTGTGGTTAACTGTCTTTCATTCACCACACACGAAGAGAAGTTAGCATATTTTATGTTTTTATCTTTCAGGAAGGTTTCCATGACTTCACTGCTTAGCATCCAGAAACTTAACACGCAAGAACCAAAAACAGAGAGAGACAAAGCAGGCTGCTCCCTAAGGCAGAGTGGCACAACTCACTGACTTTGCTCTTTGCAGACTGCCTGCTGAAGGCCCAGATCACATGCTTCTCTACAGAGCCCCTTAGCCTGCAAGCAGGCGTGGGAAACCCCTTACTCTTAAAGTGATAGCTAGTCATTTTAACCCCATTCTCAATACACCACAAACTGCACCCTTAATGAACTATTAGACTACAGTGACCAGACAGCAAGTGTGAAAACTCGGGACAGGGATAGGGGGTAATAGGAGCCTACATAAGAAGAAGACCCCAAAATCGGGACTGTTCCTATAAAATCTGGACATCTGGTCACCCTATATTAGACAAATCAAGAAATTAAAACCACATCCCCCCACACGGTTTGAAATGTTTTATCACACTCTCCTAACTGTAACACAAGAACCTATACAGACGTAGAGAGCATACTTAGCTGAGACCAGTTCTCTTCCACTGTAAGGGAGGATAACTGGAACTAGGCAATATGCTAACGTTTGCATGTTTCCAAAGCTATATTCCTCTTCACTCGGGGAAGGTCCTGGGGAGCTAACCCAAACGTTAGGAGCCTCCGACCTAGATCACTCCTGCATTCACCAAAGCATCAAGCTATGTCATTAAAACACCACGAAGAAATGAAGCTCACAAGTAAAGGGACTACAAGAGTTACGCTGTGATAGCAATATTCAATTTTTGGTACTTTTTATTCCTATTAGCCCTGCAGAGCCAATGCAGCTAAGACCGAGGGTCTGTCTTTGTTGCAAAAAAAGGTGCAACATGTAGAGCTGGGGAGAGCTCAATTGCTGTGAAATCCTACTGGAGACAAGGCACCGGTAGTTCTTATCTCAGTGTAGCCAGCTGAGCTCAGCCTAACTCCTCCATGTGGCATTTATCTCAACTAGCTATGTCAAAGTAAGCACTACCAGTGCCGTATCTCCATTAGGATTTTACATGGAGTTAGGTTTTTTGCTGCAGAGAAGACACAGGGTACATCAACACTGCAAGTTCAGGGTCCTATTTCCAGCTCAAGGAGCCATACTCAGCTAGCCCTCATCGAGCTAGTGTGCTAAAGATACAGAGCAGCCACTGCAGCGCAAGCAGTGGGAGCGGGTAGCCACCCTGAGGATGTACCTAGTGTCTCCGATGGGCACACACTTGCCATCCCACCGCTTGTGCTCCACAGCTACAGTCTATTTTTAGCACCCGATCTCCGGGGGAACTAGCGTGATTCTGTCTCCTCGCTGGGCATCGCCCACCCAGCTCCAAGGGTAGATACAGTGTATATCCATAGGTGCCAACTCCATGGGTGCTCCGAGGCTCAAGCACCCACTGAAAAAACATAGGGGGTGCTCAGCACCCACAGAGACGGATTACATGCATCTGACGAAGTGGGTATTCACCCACGAAAGCTTATGCTCCAATACGTCTGTTAGTCTATAAGGTGCCACAAGACTCTTTGTCGCTTTTTACAGATCCAGACTAACATGGCTACCCCCAATAAGAGACGGATTAATCTTTTGTGGGCCCCGCCCGCCGTGCTCTACCCCAAGGGCCTGCCCCCACTCATCCTCTTTCCCCTGAGGCCCCGCCCAGCACTCTGCCCCGAGACCCCATCCCTGCTTGGCCTCTCCCCTCGAGGCCACGCCCACCCTCTGTGGGAGAGGCGGTGGAGAGCAGCGAGCACCCACCAGCAAAAACAAAAGTCAGTGTCTGTGGACATATCCATAGCCTGGGCAGGCTGGATTCCAGCTCGCCTACCGCCCCAGCCAAACTGTTCACCACGTCTCCGTCAGACAAACCCACTGATGGCACTGGGGCTCCGCAGGGAACTGATGGCCTCATTCGAAGACAGCAGGGTTGCACAGATGTCCCCAAGGGGCTGGTGTGGCCCTGCCAAGCTACACTTCACCTGGGACTCTGCTGAAGGAAGGAAGGATCCCATTCAGCTCACAGCCTTTGCTACACGGGCCTTCTGGTCAAACATTTCCCACCATTGCTGCCTTGGGCTCAGTTCCCTGCAATGGTCGCAACACGAGAGCTCCAGCGGTGACAAGGCAACAGAGGCTGGAGGGTGGAGACCTGCTCTGAGCAGGGTCAGACAAGGTAGGGAGAGATTCCCGACCGGGGCAGGGGAGAATTCCCCCAGTGCAGGAGCAGCACATGGCGCGGGAGCCAGGAGGGCAGAGGCTAGTCAGCACAACTGATTTGGCTGGAGTGTCTCCACCCATCTTCCGCTCTAGGTGCAATACAGAGCGTTGGACACACAGAGGATGCAGCTGAGAGACACACAAAAACAGCTTCCTCCCGCTCCATCCCCAGTGCCCCAGCAATGCAAGCCTCCAGCCCAACTCCTCCCCCATTCTCCATCCCATGCAAAGGCTAGCAGACAAGGGGCCTGGGACAAGCATGGTCTCAAGGTTACAATCGAGGCTCCAACCAGGCCAGGTGGGAAGCCCATTTCACAGCCACCCACCCCTCCCGAAGAACACCCTGCACCAGGGGATTAAATGGACGATCTTTAGCTTACTGGCAGTGCAACTGTCTATGGCACTCAAACTGAGACACAACCAGACCCAAACATGACATGTCCGGTATCATTTCCTCACGTTGCCTTCACTCCTGCAAATCCACCTTCTTAAAAGCCCTCTCCCCCGCAGCCACCTTCACGCCTGCTCCCATGCTCCCACTCCTCCTGGGAGCACATAACGGATCAGTGCCAACCTCGGACACTACATCAGTGCAATGCTACGGCTCTCACTGAAACAGAGAGTTAATGCTTTCCTGGGAACTTTCCCATGCCCACCTTGTCTGCCTTGGAAAGGTCCCAAAATAGCTATGCCGGAATAAGAGTAAACCCACACAGGGCTTACAATGAAATAACGATTCCAGTCAATGCTCAAGTGTATGCCAGCGCTTAGAAACTGATCCACAAACTTTATACAAGGACGGCTACACCCGCCACTGAAACAGCAGCCAAGGCTCTGAAATGGAACCTGCCAGATGTCGGCCAGCCCAGCACTTCCCAAAGCATCTAGGTGTTCCTTCGGTCATCCATCCACCAGCTGAGCAGCGCCCCCTTCCAGCTACTGATCCCGACCAGCCCAGGTAGCCAGTGAGATCTGGCAGCCTCACAGCTTCAAGTATGGCTTCAGGACACCAAGCACCACCTTATCTGACTTGTCTATGGATTGGCCTGGGGGTGAAATGCTGCGTTATGGGGAGAGGAGCTTTGCTGGTGACACGAATGGTTCTAACTGGCCTGCCGTGCTAGCCCTCTGTCCAGTGCACATGGACTGGAGCTAAGGTGCATGTGAGCTGCCATGGGGAGTGTGTGCCCAGCCTTCCCGCAGCCAGCAATGGGGCTCCCTCCCACACGGCATGCTGCAGGGGGACAGCACAGCCCGGGATGGCAGAATGAGGCAGAGAGGGATCAATCACTGGAAGGGTCCCGAGAGCCACTCTGGGAGGCAGCCTGCATGGGGTTTGCACAGGAAAGTCACGTTTACAACCCGTCTGTGCTAAGTCAGCTTAGGAGGCGAGAAGGAGAAACCAGGCCCAGCACTTACCTTTTCCTTGTTGTAGCCCCTTCCATCTTGCAGCCCCTCTGCTTGCTCCTGGGGACAGCACCTCACTGACGCTCAGAAGCTGCGTAGAGAGAAGGAGAAGGGCCCAGGTGTTTCTAGCTAAAAGCACAGCGTCTCCCTGCAGAGGAGTCAGTCTCCTTCCTGCCTTGTTTGGCGCAGAGAGTCTCTATCCGAATCACAGAGCACAGGCTGTCCCAAGGCAGCTCACCTTGGAGCAGGCAGGCCGGGAGAGCAGCTAAACACAGAGGACTCACACAGACTCCCAGATGACTGGCTGGCACGGGTTTCTCAGCACAAGCTGAGCTGTCAGCCCTGCCGGAGGTGGAGCCCGGGACAGTCATCAAACAACCACACTAGCATGCTGTGTGCTGTACCCAGCCGCCCCCCAACCAGCGCAGAGCAACAAGGATTCCATTGAAGGGGAGCAGGACCCATTATGCAAGCTCCTGGGGTGGAAAGCACAGCCTCCAGCCCCACAAGTGCAGAGCTGCGAATGCTGCCATGCTGACGAGCGAGAGAGCCAGCCTGCTTTCTAAGCCCCCTGCCCACACACATCAGATGCCCAGAAAGGAGAATCCTGGGTCCCCCATTGGGTCCCTGCTTGATCTGCCACCCTCCCAGCCTTTGTTCCCCCCTTGCTGTGCACTGGGCCGGCTCCAGCATTTCTGCCGCCCCAAGAAAAAAAAAAAAGCAAGCCGTGATCGGCGGTGGCAGTTCAGCGGCAGGTCCTTCGCTCCTAGAGATAGTGAGGGACCTGCTGCCCCCGAATTGCCGCAGGTGCTGCCCCTCTCCCTTGGCTGCCCCAAGCACCTGCTTGTTAAGCTGGTGCCTGGAGCCGGCCCTGGCTGTGCAGGATCCTGTCTGAAGATGCCGTGCACCCGTGACATGCGCACACTAGGTTCCGGGGGTAAATGGACAGCATTACCCGGAGAAGCCCAGCTGATTATTACACCTGTGTCACAGCTCTATGGAAACAGTCTCCAGTGGGAGGTCACGTCACAGCAGCACGGTGTCTCGAAGGGGGCTGCCCTCCCTCTTCCCCCCCTCCCCCCATGCTGCACATTCCAGCACTCCGGGCAGGCTATTCTTGGTCTGGTCTCAGCCTGTGGTCTGGACAGAAACTGGGCCTGCAGCAGAGTCTGGAATTATCC
The DNA here is from genome assembly GCF_002925995.2 of Terrapene triunguis. Classification (NCBI taxonomy): domain Eukaryota; kingdom Metazoa; phylum Chordata; order Testudines; family Emydidae; genus Terrapene; species Terrapene triunguis. The sequence goes on along the minus strand of NW_020664561.1, from coordinate 3,725,579 downwards.
AAAGAACGGCCACAAATCCTGCCGCCCACAGAGGAGGGACAGTGCAAACGCACTCCAAACAGTGGAGACGCAGAGAGCAAGACAGCCAGACGTCAGCTTTGTTACTCAGCCGCTTTCTCTGCACCACCAGCCTCCCTGCTGGTGCATCGCTGGCTGCAAACAACAGAGGCGTCTGTCTGATGCCATCACCCCTGAACGAATGCACCTCGCACTCCAAGTCAGCCGGACTGATTAGCAGGCTGTGGCAGCTGCACGTTCCCATCCCAGGGCTACCAAGTCCAACTCCACAAGCGGTACACACGGGAGAGATGCAGGCCTAGGCCTGCACACTCGGGTTTCCAGAGTTCGGCACCTCAGCATCAGGGGCCCGTAGGCAGAGATGCAGGCAGCTGCAGTTCCTCTGGCTCAGACGGGAGCTGTGGGTCCCAGCACCTCGGAGATCAGGCTGCTTCTGTTCTGGTGCCTAAATGAAGGGCAAAGGACCTAGGCTTAGCCCCCACATTTAAAAGGTCTGGGGGAAGTGACTTGTCCTAGGTCACTATCAGAGGGCAGAGGAGCCCCCCCAAGTTCCTGGCCTCCAGCCCCAAGAGCACTGAGCTGTCTCCAGGGGGCAGGGACAGGCCACACAGCGCTGTGCCCCTGCACTAGTGATCCCACCAGCCTGTCACTGGGTGCAAACCCCGAGGGCCTGGACTTGGGTCACCTAAGCATAGGAAGCCACGGGGCTGACTGAGCCCAAATAGAGGCCTGGGGAGCAGGCACCTGGCCCAGGAGAGTTGCACTCACCTGGAGCATCATGGCCAGAGACAGGGCCGGCTCCAGGCACCAGCGAAGGAAGCAGGTGCTTGGGGCGGCCAATGGAAAGGGGCGGCACGTCCGGGTCTTTGGCCACAATTCGGCAGCGGGTCCCTCAGTCCCTCTCTTCCTCTGAGAGCTGCCGCCAAAGTGCCACTGAAGAGGAAGAGAGGGAGCAAAGGACCCGCCGCTGAATTGCCGCCGAAGAATGAAGCGGCATGGTTGAGCTCCCGCCGAAGTGCCACCAATCGGCTTTAGCTTTTTTTTTTTTCTTTTTCGCTTCGCTGCTTGGGGCGGCAAAAAAGCTGGAGCCGGCCCTGGCCAGAGAGGAACTAACCTCCCTTCCCCCAGCACAGCTGGGCCTGAGGAGGTGGCAAGAGAGGCTAAACGCCAACAAGGAGCCAAGCAGAGAGGCGTAACAACGCTGCTGAAGGGAGGCTGAGTGGCGGGCTGGGGGAGCCCAGCCAGCAGCTGTGAGGGGCAGACATGGGTCCAGGAAGGAGGTGGGAATGCAGGGCAGTCTGGCAATGGAAGCAGTGGGAGGGGTGGATGAGTCACTGCTGCAGGGAACCCAGGGAGGGGCTACCAGGGAACCGTGCCATTCTGTGACAGGCCAAGGGCGGGGCCCAGGCTCCGAGGGGCAGCTCCAGACATGGGTCACAGCAGGCAGCTGGGCAGCCAAGGGGCTGTAGCTCAGGGAATCAGGGAAAATCAACAGGAGGGGCAGGACTTGAGGGAGGCAGCCCAGCTGCTGC
>NW_020664561.1:3642365-3699029 GCF_002925995.2 Terrapene triunguis | reverse complement strand
ACTTCTGAGCCATGGAAGCAGAAATTGACTTTTCTTTTCCAGATTTAGCTAATATTCAGAAAGGGAATCTAGCACCTGCCTTCCAGATTTGAACACCCTCAAAATTCAGGAGTGCTCAAGCTCAATTTGGGCAGCTGTTACTTCATTTCCCCCAAATCAAATATACTGATCCACTGTAACTTGCTGTAGAAAAAGTAGAATAAATTGAGCAAGAAATGCTTCCCAGTGGTTATTAGGATTGGAATTGCTATTTTCAACAGCCATTGTTTTTTTTTCAGAGTAGCAGCCGTGTTAGTCTGTATCCGCAAAAAGAACAGGAGTACTTGTGGCACCTTAGAGACTAACAAATTTATTAGAGCATAAGCTTTCGTGGGCTACAACCCACTTCTTCGGATGCATATTGAGTGAAACATATCGAGGAGATATATATACACACATACAGAGAGCATGAACAGGTGGGAGTTGTCTTACCAACTGTTTTTTTTCTCTTACTTAATTGGCCTCTCAGAGTTGGTAAGACAACTCCCACCTGTTCATGCTCTCTGTATGTGTGTATATATATCTCCTCGATATGTTTCACTCAATATGCATCCGAAGAAGTGGGTTGTAGCCCACGAAAGCTTATGCTCTAATAAATTTGTTAGTCTCTAAGGTGCCACAAGTACTCCTATTGTTTTTTTTTTGTTTGTTTGTTTTTTTGTTTTTTAGTTTTAGTTGTTTAAAAGGAAGACAGTAATATTGCATTGGCAAATTCCCCATAGAAACAAAGAATGGAACAAAAGAATAATAAAGGCACCTCAACTTTTCCTCATTTATGTAGGACAGTCTTATAATATGCATCCAGATATCCTTCAATCACACAAGCTGAAAATTGTTCCACTTTACTGCAGTTCTGTAACCATATGGGAACCAATCCCGTCTGTGTTCTGTGCACATCCAAAATTCCTGCTGAATGATCCGCCCTGGGAGCGAGTTACCAGTGATCCAGGGCTGGGGCGGCAGGAGGGTGCAGTTGTGGGGGGGGGGGAGGGGGAGAGAGAGCCCAGAGCTGGGGGGGCGGAGGGGCAGCCAAAAATTTTTTTGCTTGGGGCAGCAAAAAACCTAGAGCCGGCCCTGCACAAGAGAAACCCCCCTTGAGTTTACAGGGAGCAGGGGCAGGCCCCATGTATTTAGACACTGGGAGTGGCTGCTACATTGACAATCTGACAGGGGGACCTGTTTGGCCTCTGCCATCATGGCCCAAGTGTATAAACTACCAGGCATTGCTCAACAACACGTGTAGCTCACCAGCCCCACTCCATAGTCGGGTGAAGAATGCCACTGCAATAGTCTTTATCCAAAGCTGACCTAACAGCCAGGGAGACTCAACAATTACCCCCCGCTGTGGAAGCAAGTCAGTCTGCACCCAGGGATTACCCCCTTAGGACTAGCCCTGCCGTGGTCCTGCCTTTACATACTTTCTAGCAGGCACTAAAGGCTAGCTCACACCAGGCTTGCAGGTAGTTGCACAGCATGGGAAGGGAGGGGGGCGCAGGGCAAGTACAGCAGTAGGATCTCACAGGGGCTTTGGTCAGCAACGCACAGACCGGGCCGATTCTGCAATTGGAGTTGTAAAGACACATTTTCTGGGAAGGGAAGGCGGAGCTGAAAGGGTAGCAAGACATTTACTGGGCTTGCCCTGGGAAGCTGTCTCCTCCAGTGCGCAGCACCCCTGCTCAGTGGGCAGGTTAGTTCCTGGGGATCAGTGGACGGTGGCTGGCCCATTCTACCCTGCCCTTTGCTCGGCAGCTCTGCCCATTCCAGGGTAGCGCTGTTACACCAGTGTCCGAGACAGGCCAGCATTTCTAAACTCAACAGTCCAAAGTCCAGCTCGTCAGTCCATGTGCAGACACCTGTCTTAGTGGCCTAACTCCCATGGGGCTGCCAGTGACAGCAGCAGAAAGTGCGGCACTCAGCATTTCTGGAATCCCATCCACGTGGTCAGGTGCCCAAATACCCATGAGCTGAGCTTTAGGCGCCTGCAACTGGCAATGCTGGCCTTGTTTTGCACTCCTGTCAGCCCTGCAGCCCTATACAGCTTGGGGAGAGCAAACAGGACCCCTCACAGGGCCTGTATCAGTGACAGAATTGTTAACTCAGGCCACCTACGTGACCCCATTGTCGTCAAATCCTGCCCCCAGTTACACAGCTACACCCCCACTGGAGGCAAGGGGTTGCCCCTGAGTACCTAGCAGCAGCATGCGAACTTAGATTGCAAATTCTTTGCACAGATGCACAAGCTGCTGATGGCAAGAAAACAGAGGATGGGAACTGGGCCACAGTTTGCTCTAAATAAATGGTGACAACAGCAGTATAGGAACCCCTCGCCCCCCTCACCCTATGACCAGGAAATGGGGCAGCAGAGTTGCCAACCCCAAACATTCAATAAATCATGAGCCAGGCTCAAAAGAATCATGAGATTGGCTTAGAAAATCATAAGATTTGAAAGTAAAGCCATTTGGAGTTCTTTCTATATTGGCCCTCTGACATTTGAGCCTCTGGCATCACATTTTCAAGCTTCTCTCTGCAACCAGCAGGGCCAACAACTTTTTTGAAACACAAAAGCCAAGATTCACTCGCGTGGCTGTGGGCTTTAAAACAAACACCAATTATCGTGTGAAACTTGAAATCAGATTCACAAGTCGGTAACACAGAGCATCCCATCTAAATATCTTTCAATTAATATACATTAAAAAAAAAGACACACAGTGACGGTTTTACAATTTGTATCCAGATCTGATTGTTAGAAGTTGTATGGGGTAAAAAAGCCACATTGCAGCCATTCAGCAGGCAGATTTGAGCTCACTTTAAAAGCCATCAATAACCTACAGATGTTCCCCCCGCACCACTCCCAAAGTGTCACTTCCCAGTGAACAAGCCACAGGCTCTGATCCTGCAAATGCCTTGTGCATGTGAGTAACTTTACACATGTCAGCAATCCCACTGGAACAGGACTGGGCCCACTGACTTCAAATGGGACCCACTCAGTGCTTGCAGGATCAGGGCCTGGAGATCCGGATCTGCTCCCACTGAAGTCAGTGGGGCCCAGACCCTCCTGGGAATTACGCACTTCAATGCTTTTGAGGATCTGAGCCTGGGTGTTTTAACACTGGTTTCCACTGGAGCAGGACTGGACCCGACATGTAAATATACCATGTAACTGGCTGCAGTCCGGTTAAAGAAACAGAAATTTGAATCCTAATGAATAATGTTCTTATCTGTCTGTTCATAGGTTCCAAGGCCAGAAGGGACCATTGTGATCAACTAAACTGAGCTCCTGTGTAACAGTCTGTTGAAAACCCTCTTTCTTCCTGGCCAGCCCCGCATGGGCCATAGGGAAGCTCACGACCTGTAGATATCAAAGGGGGCTTTATTTGTTCCAGAGTGGTTGCTGGGTGTGACTAGCAGGTCATGTGGACTTCTAACTGGGGAGGTTGGACCGTGCATGTCCTGCCCAATTGGAAGCTCATGATCGGAGATATCAGAACTGGCCTTGATTTTACAAATGGGTCAGTGGTGGTCAATGGTGGGAGGGACAAATCATGTGGATTCTTATCTGGAAGGCGGTGTTGTTGTTTTTTTGTGTGCAACTCACCCGTCCCAGACAAGAGTTTCCTGTGCAATGGCAGAGATGATGGACAAATCGCCTTTACTGGGGATTCCTTCTTGACGTTCCTACTTCTCACAGCATTTGACCTTGTCACAAGCGCCAGGAGCCAAGAACGATGACTCTTCCATGGCATGGAGGAGAAAATGGAGCTTTGGACAATCTGCTCTGGCCCTTCCGTTTTTAAGACAAGAGGCAGAGAAGGCTGTCAAGCCACAAAATAGAAATTCTTAACAGTGTGCTTTGCCTCATATCACGGCAAAAGTGATTGGGAGGAACACTGGTTCCTAATCCAAAGGGACCCTGATCTCAGTTACACCCACGTACCGCTGGAGGGACACTGGTGACCTCAGTGGAGTGACTCCAGATTTACCCCAGAGTCACTGAGGACAGAATCTGGCCCTGGTTGCCAACTGTCAGATGCTTTCCCATCTCCCGAGCGGTTTTCCAACTCACTTTGCAAGAATGGGCAAGCGATGGATGTGCTGCACTTAGAAGGGGGAGGAGTTGGCTAGTGTGAAGCTACACACCCACCCCAATGAGCTTTGCGTAAGCCCAAATCCTGCCAGGACCTGAACCCTGGCAGCCTCCAGGGACTGGTTTTCAGCCAGAGGAACCAAGTCCCAGAAGCCTTCAGTGAGACTGAGAGTAATAACACTCCTACCATAGTGCTGATCCCACAGCCCTTCCATGGGAGGCTCTCTCTTCAGACACAGGATGTGTAGGCCCCTGCATGGGAGGGAGACCTTATTAACCCCACTTTGCAGACAGACCAACTGAGGCCTGGGGGAGCTGAGCTGCTGGCCAGGTCCCCCTTCCTCCCCTAGCCTGCAGGGGAAGGCTGTCCCCATAGGGCAGACCATCTCCAGGGGAAGGGCCCCTCCTGCGCCATGCCCCTCCCCATTTAAGGAGGCAGAGTCTGGGCTCTGCTGTGCAGGGAAGTCCCAGCCCAGGTGCAGGGCAGGCAGCGGGCTCCTGAGCGCTCTTACAGGTCCCCTAACGCCTGGTCCCCAGCCCGGGCCGGGATGATGTGACCGCAGCTTGCAGGGCAGCGCTGTCCCGCTCTGCGCTCCGGGAGCGCAGCCCCGCCTGCTGAGCTGGGGTAGGCAGGGGCGGGGGTACTGCGGAGCGGGGAGGGGCTAGCCGGGATTAGGGAGATCTGCTGAGCTGGACACGCAGCTCCCGAATTGCTAAACGTGCAGCCGCCAGTGTCTGGCTGGTCGCAGCTCTCCGCAGCCGCTGCGCTCGCCATGGCCTTCGCCACCCTGAGCAAGGTGCTGCTCAGCGACAACCTGGACCCCTGCTGTAAGCAGCTGCTGCAGGCCGGCGGCATCCAGGCGCTGGACAAGCCCAACCTGAGCCGGGAGCAGCTGCTGGCGGAGATCCAGGTGCGGGGAGCAGGGATGGGGGCTGCTGGGGAGCTGCCTTGCTCGGTGGGGTGCAGGCTGGGTAGAGGGCGCGGGCTGTTCCCGGGTGCCAGCCGGCCCATGCCCGGCACAGGGCCCCCCGAGTCCTGGCTGGCTCGGGCTCCGTGCAGCGCTCCCCGCCCCGCGCCTGATGCAACAGTCGCGGGTGTTTGCGCGGCGCGGGGACTCGAGGCCTGGGCCGGGGGGTGCCGCGGGCAGGAGCGGGGGCGATCGTCCAGCCAAGGGCTGCACGGACGGGGTCGGGTCCAGCTTCTGCTGGGGAGCTCTGCCCCCCAGCTCCCGTGCCTATGGTGGGTGCTAGGCATGCTCAGCTGGCATGGGTGGGGAGAGGGGCTCCAGGAGAGAAGCAGGGCCCCAGCTCGGGGCAGAGCAGAGGCTTTGGTGTGACTAGGGGCAGGAGGAACAGGGGCTCCTACAGTCAGGACAGCCAAGGCTCCCCCCTGTTGGGATGGGTGGGTCTCTTCCCCTGGGGCAGCAAAGCCCCCCCGGGGGGGGGCAGAGTCAGACTGGAACCATTGCTGGAACTTCGCCCAGGGAGGGGGTAGAGTCTCTGTCACTTTGCACCCGGCTTGGGGCGTCTCTGTCTAAACCCCAGGCTCTGGGCTGGAACCCTGGGGGCGGCTCCCACGACTGCTATACTGTGGTCAGACTGGCTAGGGGCCCTTCTGGCCTTAAGACCCACACCAAGGGGTGGGGGGAGCAGTGTTTATGGAAGCTGGGGAAGGGCTCTGGCCTCCTCATCCCATCCGCTCCGGCACTCACCCCTTCAGGACTGCGATGGGCTCATTGTCCGCTCAGCGACCAAAGTGACCGCGGACGTCATCCAGGCCGCTGAGAAGCTGCAGGTGATCGGGCGGGCGGGCACCGGCGTCGACAATGTGGACGTGGAGGCAGCTACGAGGAAGGGCATCCTGGTGATGAAGTAAGAGCAGTCTGATTCCAGGACAGAGCTGCCTCTTCCCACACAATGGCTGTGGTGGCCCTGGCAGCATGCGTCCAGTTTCTGCAGGGTCAGGGCACAGGGTCTGAGGTCAGCACTTGTATGCATGGGTGTGGGGGGGAGCATCTGAGCAGATCTAGGGTGCACACCTGCAGATGTGTGGGCATGTGGTACCCCTCCTGCCACTCCATTACTTAGAAAAGGCTCCAGGGAATAGACAGGAGTTGAAATGGGCACAGTTCCATTCCCATTCTCTCTGAGCTGTTCTTGTGGGATTCTTACAGTGCGGGGGCTCGTGGGGGGCACAGGGCTCTGGGTCGGGTCCTAGAGGTTTAGCAGCGCATCTGGAGCTGATGGCGCTCCTGGATGTTCCACCTAGAGCAGCATAACATTTTTTTGTACTTAGTTTTCTGCTGAAAAATGCAGTTTTGGGTCAAATTCAGGAAATCAATTCAGGCAGAAATTGAGTGAAACTTTGAAAACGTTTCACTTTGACTTTTGCAATGAAGCCTTTTGACTTTCTGTTTTGAAACAACTTCTGAAATCCAGCTGAACTTGGTTAAAAAGCAAAAGTTAAAAAAACCCTTGAAAAATAAATGACGAATTCATTTTTGAGTCAAACGAAATGTTTTGTTCTTTTGGGTTTTTCATGTTGGCCACCAAACCGACAGATTGGTTATTCACTCAGCTCATGCTCCAACCCCCCCGCCCCCGCTTGCTCTGATGGGCCACTTGGGGGCGGGGGCAGTGTCCCCCAGGGCAGATCCCCTGATGTGAACAGGTTGTGCAGGCCCCCAAGAACCGATCCCAGCTGCAGAGCATATGCAATGGGGCACGGGAACAGAATGAGATGCAGTTGGGGAAACACAGCTACCATGGGGGTGGCGGGGGTTAGAATTGACCCAACCCAGCTGTTCAGCAGGAGGGAGAAAGTGGGGGGCAGCACGGCTGGAAGAGATTGGTGACAGCAGCTAGATGTTGCAGGCTGACGTGACAGCAGCAGACGGAGCCAGCGAAGCGTTGAGTTCTGTGCCCGGAGGCCCCTGCCATGGAGTGACAGTATAGTCAGTGCAGCCAGTTCAGAACCATCATGGCTAGGAATGTTGGCAAGTCACATGCAGGCTGAGTGTCCGCAAGCAGCGTCACTGGTGGCCAGAGGCCATGCTCCCATGGGGAGGGGAGCCCGGCTTTCCCAAGCCCTGGGAAAGAGAATGCAAGGAGCACTCCCAGGCCTGCCCCATGGGGCCCATCAGGGCTCCCCGTCCCCGATGTCTGTGCTAACCCCAGTGTGCTCTGCTCTGCCCTCAGCACGCCCACCGGGAACAGCCTGAGCGCAGCGGAGCTCACCTGCGGGATGATCCTGAGCCTGGCCAGGTGAGCACGTCTGCCCCCCCCCCGGGGAGGGCGTTTGGGCAGCCAGCACCCCCCAGCCCCGTCACTGCTTGGGGATCTCAGGAATAGCCCACAGCCCAAGTCCCCCACACAGTGCACTGTGCTCTGCCACATAGACTCATAGACTCATAGACTTTAAGGTCAGAAGGGACCATTATGATCATCTAGTCTGACCTCCTGCATGATGCAGGCCACAAAAGCTGACCCACCCACTCCTGGAATAATTCTCTCCCTTGACTCAGCTGTTGAAGTCCCCAAATCATGATTTAAAGACTTCAAGTCGCAGAGAATCCTCCAGCAAGCGACCCTGCCCCATGCTGCGGAGGAAGGCGAAAAACCTCCAGGGCCTCTGCCAATCTACCCTGGAGGAAAATTCCTTCCCGACCCCAAATATGGCGATCAGCTGAACCCCGAGCATGCGGGCAAGATTCTCCAGCCAGACCCTCCGGAAAAAGTTCTCTGTAGTAACTTTTAATATCCCATCATTGACCATTGTTACTAATTACCAGCGATGGCACGTTATTGACCTATTGACTAAAATCACGTTATCCCATCAAACCATCCCCTCCATAAACACATGCTGCACCGGCTCATCTGCACTCTGCCCCACCTACCCTGCATGTGCCTCCTCCCCATGGCCCCATCTCCCCTGCCCTGGGCATCCAGCTCCCACCCCACCACTGCCCCAGAGCCCTGGACGTCCAGCTCTGACCTGCCCCAGGCACAAAGCCAGGGCACCATCTCCCCGTCTCCTCCACTGATACATAAGCCCTGTCTCCCCATCACCCTGCCAGCACAGAGCTTCCGAACCCACTGCCCCCAGCACAGGGCCTCGGGTACCTGACCCCCACCCACTCCCTGGCACTGCCAGCCACCCTGCACAGAGCACCAAACATCCAGCAGCCACTGCCCCCCCCCCCCCCCCCCCCCCCCCCCCCCCCCCCCTGTCATGTGGCTCTGAGCTCCTCACCCAGCAGGGAGCCACGAGACCCTGCCTGTGCCCCACTGGCACTGCCCCTCCCCACCACTGACAGGCAGCTTCGAGTCCCTCTGCACTGCCCACTTTGGTCACACTGTCACGCAGCCACCATCACCTGCTCCTCATCACTGCACCCACCCAACCCCATCGCTGCACCTGTCCTCCCCCCTCCATGAACCCCCAGGGCACCCACCCCCCCATTGCTGCCATTGCCCCTACCCCTCCCGCACAGAGCCCCCCAGGGCACCATTGATCCAGCCCCTACCTAGAGCCCTGGCACCTGGCTGTCCCCTGCTCACCATCACAGCCACTGGCCCGACTCCAAGCTGCCCAGCCATGTGCCCAGTTCCTTCCACGGCCCGTGACTCCCACACACCAGCTGGGACTGGGTGGGAGGGAACAAAGCCACAGCCCTGTAGCCCTGCGGAGCATGGACACTGGGCATGACGACGCCCACAAAGCACTCCCCTGCCCCCGGCGCTCATACGCTCTGCAGGGCACTGACCCCACAGTGGGGTGGGGATGGCTCTGGGTGGCTCAGCCAGGGGTTGCAGGCTCTGCCGACCGCAAGGCTGTTGGTGTTTCAGGCAAATCCCCCAAGCAGCCGCCTCGATGAAGGAGGGGAAGTGGGACCGCAAGAAGGTAAGAGTCCGGTGCCATCTCCGTGGCAGTGCTGGGGGGGAGGGGGGGCAGAGCTGCCTTGGAGCCAATAGTCACAGCCCTGTCTGTGTTCTGCTCTAGTTCATGGGAATGGAGCTTCATGGGAAAACCCTGGGCATCCTGGGCCTTGGCCGCATCGGGAGAGAAGTGGCCATCAGGATGCAGGCCTTTGGGATGAAGGTAAGGGAGGGAGCAGGGAAGGGAAGGGAAAGGGTTAAACTGCCCAGGGGCTCGGTTGGGTTGGTGAGGCGCAGAGCAGGTCGTGCCTGGGGGGGGGGAGCGAGGGTTAATGTGCCCCATGCTTCTCCCCCAGTACACACAGGGAGTGGGGAGGAGGGAATTAATTCTCCCTCCAGCCACGGGAATGGAGGAGAAAGGGTTAATCTGCTTCTCCATGCAGCTGCAGCCCTTGGGGGTTCTAAGGAGGGGGCTGCCCTGTCTGTACCTGCCCGGAGCCTCTCTGGGGACATGGGCGTCTCTTGTGCCTTAGACTGGTGTGACTAGGGAGCCGTGTCCAGCCAGGAAAGGCAATGGGCGAAGCTCCCCTTAACTCTGCCCCTCGCACTCCTACCCCACAGTGCAGCCAAGGGGGCATGAGCAGCTGGGAAGACAGAGACTTACCCTGTTAGCCAGCAATGTACGATGGGAAGGCCGGGAGCACGGTGCTGACACTGTGGGGGAAGCTCCCTGTGCCTGGGTGCCGTGCGGATTTCCTGGCGAGAGCGAAGGGGCTTTGAGGGCGCCGCTTCGGGCAGCAAAGGCAGCCTCCAGCAAGGATACAGCCGTGGCCCAAGCAGGACTAGAGCCCAGCCAGCCAGGACAGGGCTCTGGGTCTGCTCAGTAAGGAGTGCCAAGTCATGGCGGCCCCTTGCCCCCTGTGCATCAGTAGCTCTTCCCCCTCCCGCCCCCAGGGGGCCCTACCGTGGCCCCTCCCCCAGCCCTTTTGCCCACTGGGCTTTTTCTCTGCTGCACCTTGGGAAGGACATGGACAGCCCTCATGATGGGCCCCCTACTGCCCAAGGTCCCCTCCAACAGGGCTTGGGGGGCCTGTCACCCAAAGCTGAGGAGGCCAGCTCAGGTTGTGTGAGTGGCTATGGCTGTGCTTAGACCATAGGGTACGATCCCATCATCACACCCGAGGACTCGGCTGCCTTCGGAGTGCAGCAGCTGCCCTTGGAGCAGATCTGGCCCCTGTGCGACTTCATCACGGTGCACACGCCGCTCCTGCCCTCCACCACAGGTAGGGGAGCAGGGCCCAGAGCAGCCACAGCAGCCCCTGTCTCTCCCCTCTGGAGGCCGTGGGATTAATAGGGCCGGGGGCTGGAGGTGAAAACAGGCCATGGGGGAGAGTCAGATACAGCCCCATGCAGGACAAGCTGGGGGGCCCATAGCAGGAGATCTGGATAACAGTGGTCGGGGGGTGGCGTGCTGGCAGAGCCGTGCCGGGGGGCAGCAGTCAGGGGGGTGGTGCATTGGCAGAGCCATGCTGGGGGACGGGGGGGCAGGGCTGGAATGGCAGGGGCAGCAGTCAGGAGGATGGCATGTTGGCAGAGCCATGCCAGCCCAGTGCACAAGCTCCTATCCTCCTCCTGCCAATAGCGGAGCCCAGCCAGGGTGAAGGGGGGTCCTGTCATGCTGACTGCGGGCTCACAGCTAGGCCCTCCAAAGAGCACGCCCCAGCAGTGAGGGGAAACAGAGGCAGGGGGATGCTGAGGCAGGGGATGGGATCGCAGCAGAGAGGACTCTAAGGGACACTCCCCTAGAGCCCTCCCTCTGGTCTGGACTAGGGTGTGTGTGTCTCTTTGCCCCCCCTCCCCGCCCCCCAGGGCTCAGGCCAGTAGGTGTGTGCTCTGCTGCCAGCCGGGACCAGCTGCACACAGTTAATTGGGATTCCCGGGTGGGGGAGGGTCCAGGGTAGCCCACGCTGGGAGGAGGGCCAGGCTGGCTAGCTCCTTGGCAGGCTCTACCCTCCTCCCCCCGCCCCGCTATCTCTCCCCAGGGTTACTGAATGACAGCACCTTTGCCAAGTGCCGGTGGGGTGTGCAGGTGGTGAACTGTGCCCGAGGGGGCATTGTGGATGAGGGGGCACTGCTCCGGGCATTGCAGTCTGGCCAGTGTGGGGGGGCCGGCCTCGACGTCTTCACTGAGGTAGGTAAATGGAGCCCCGGGCGAAGGCGGGACCCAGAGCACGTTCCCCCCTGGAACTGCCACAGCAGATGGGGGGGCCCTGGCCCCAAGCCAAGGCCTGCTGCCCTGGGAAGGGGGTGGACACAGAAACAGAGGGCCCATCCCAGCTGCAGGACCTCGGGCCTTGCCTGGGAGGCACAGAGGAGCCTGCTCCTTGTTCTCCCCACGTTGCTGCCCAGGGTGAGTCACTCCTGGTCCATGTAATGCTCTTGTAGCTCCTTGAGGGTAGTGGGTGCAGGGCCCTGGCTCGTTCACTGGCCGTGGGCTCCACTCTGCCAGGGCTCGGGGCCCTGTGCCAGCTGCTGGGTTTGATATCAGGGTTTAGCTGCTTGGAGAACATTACGTCCCAGCCCAGAGTGAGCAGCCACCCTCGCTGTCGTAGCCCTGAGCCCGAGGCCTGTAGGCCTGGGCTGACTCTGCTTCCCCCTACCCAGCTGTGACGCTCACTTCCCTGCCCCCTGGCAGTCATTCCCCACCACACAGAGCCAGCCCCTCCCTCCCCCCCGCCCCGCTCATCTGCACCCAGCTCTGGGGAGGAGCTGGGACCCAGCCTTGCCAGGCCCTCAGAAATGACCCGTTGGAAACTCTGTAACATTCCCAAACCAGCCTTAATTCTGCCCTCCACGTGGGATTGAAGACTCCCCCACCCTGTGCAGGCCAATGGCACAGGACACCCCCCCCCTCGTGCCAGGTGCTATGCCCCTGCTGTGCGCCAGCTGCACCCTCCCCACCTGCATCAGCCGTTGGGACTGAAACACCGCCCCGGCTGCTCATCCAGCCTGCAGGCCAGGAGCTATGCCCACGTCTCCACCATGCTTGGCTGCAATGCCCCTTCAGGCAGGGCCACTCACCCGGAGGGCGGCTCGGGCTAACAGGACAGGCTGTGTCTGCAGGAGCCACCCCGGGACCGCACCCTGGTGAACCATCCCAATGTGATCAGCTGCCCTCACCTGGGCGCCAGCACCCGGGAAGCACAGAGTCGCTGTGGCAAAGAAATCGCCCTTCAGTTTGTGGACCTGGCCCAGGGGAAGGCGCTGGCTGGCGTGGTGAGTGAGGGGGCATGGGGCGGGACGCAGGCTGTGAGCGAGGATGGGCGCTGCCCCAGCAGAGCTCCCAACGAGCAGACAGCCCAGCCAACTGAACATCTCATGCTGCCTCAGGTTCTGCCTCTGCTCCAGGACTCAGAATGTGTGTGGCCTAGTTGCTAGAGCACTGGACTGGGACTCAGGAGACCTGGGTTCAATTTCTGGCTCTGGCTGACCTTGGGCAAGTCACAGCCCTGCTGTGTGCCTCACTTTACCCATCTGTACAATGGGGGTAATGCTATTGCCCTCCTCTGTAAAGTGCTGGCAGATCTCTGGATAAAAAGCGCTTTACAGGAGCAAGCGAGTGCCCATCAGCCCACTATGTATTCAGCCCCCTTTCCTCTTCCTCCCTCTGCCCCCAGGTAAATGGCCAGGCTCTCAGCAGCACCTTGGAACCTCAGACCAAGCCCTGGATCGCCCTGGCTAAAGCCCTGGGTGTGCTGCTGCGGACATTGGCCAGCCCAGTGAAGGGAAGCGTGCAGGTCTCCACACTGGGTGAGCTCGCAGGGCTGGGCGGCAGAGAACCCAGCTCCTCGCACGGGGTGGGGCTCAACTGGTGCTCTCCAGGAGCTGGGCAGGCAGAATGCTGGCCCTGTGTCTCTGCCCCTGTGCTGACACAGCAGTGCTGCAGAGAGGGGGTGCGGTGCTGTGCAGTGCCAGGGCTGCCCTGGGGGAGGCAGGACAGGGCATGTGGCAATTGAAGGTATGTCTACACTGCATTGTGGTCCTGGGCTTGGCGTTTCCAAGCCCATGCTTGAGTGTCCACCCTGCACTGTAAACTGCATTTACAATTGCTGGAGCCAGGTCTCACCTGGCCATACTGCACTACACAGACCTCCTGGCTTGACCTGCGTCTGCACTTCAAAATGTCGGTTTTACAATGCAGTGTAGACATCCCCTAACGGCCCAGGCCAGGGACAAACCAGCAAGATTCTGGCTGCTCACCCCCCTGTCTCCCCTTTAAAGAGGAAGAGGAGAGCTGGCTGGAAACTTTCATCAACTCGTTTGATGGGAAAAATGCCATTTTTGTCTAAATTAAACATTTTTTTTAAAAAAATCACTTTCAAGAAGTTCTCACACGGGGAAAATTTTTCATTTTGTAACATTTCCAAATTTTGTTTGCTAACTTCAAACCTCTTTGAATGTTATTGGATGGGGTTTTTGATTGTTATATTTGTACATCATGCACTACTGCTATGGCCCCATTGTGAAATGATGTACAAACGTAACAATCAAAAACCCCATCCAATAAAACTGGAAGAGGTTCGGAAGTCATGTCGTGAAACAGTGCACAAACAAAACACTTCACATGCCCCAAACACTCTTCCCAAACCTGTTTGAAATTCACATTTCACGGGAAATGTTGAAAACATTTATTTGTTTTTCAGTCAGATTTAAATAAATAAATTTAGAAATGTCAAAACTTCCCGCAAAATGGAAATTGCGAGTGGCCACCAGCTCTAGGGAGGAGCAGAGTGGGGCTTGGTGGGGGGTAGCTGGGCCTGCCCTGACTTCACACAGTGTGGTGGGGGAACTGCAGCAGGAAAGGGGAAGCGGTGTTGGGGAATAGTCTCCAGGGGAAATGGCAGACACCCACTTGCTCTGGAGTTATAAAACCAGGTTGGCCAAAGCTCTGAAGCAGAGGCTTCCAAGCTGGGAGGCAGTGGGAGCGGGTGGACCCAGGGTGCTGGCTGCTCATTTACATTCATTACTCTGTTCCTGTCACTTCTCCAGGGGAGCAGCTGCTGGAGCTGATGGGATGGGAGGCATAGGTGCCAACTTTCCCTGGTGCCGGTGGGTGCTCGCGCCCCCTCCCCGCTGGCACCGGCCCTGCCCTGCCCCCATTCCAACCCCTTCCCCAAAGTCCCCGCCCCAACTCTGCCCCTCCCTGCCCCATTGGGCCCCTTCCCCAAATCCCCATCCAGGCCCCTCCTCTTCCCCCCCTCCCTCCCAGCTGCGCAAAACAGCTGTTCCGTGCCGCAAGCGCTGGGAGCTAGGGAGAAAAAGTGGGCACGCAGCGTGTTCAGGGGAGGAGGTGGAGGTGAGCTGGGCGGGGAGCTACCGGTGGGTGCAGAGCACCCACCAATTTTTCCCCATGGGTGCTCCAGCCCCGGAGCACCCACAGAGTCGGTGCCTATGATGGGAGGTGATGGTGACGGGCAGGGTTGGGCTATGGGAGTGGGAGGGGAACGGCAGAGTCCTTGTATTAAAATGTGGCCTCTGGCAGGAAGCGGTGGGAGGAGCCTGGCATGGGGTGGAGACCTACAGTGGCTGGGGCTCTGCTAGCATGTCTCTGTGTAACCCTCATGGCTCCCTGCACCCCCAGGAGCGCCTTTGCAGAAGGCCGGGAGTTACCTGAGCCCTGCCGTGGCTACCGGCCTGCTAGAAGGAGCAGCAGAAAAGGATGTGAACCTGGTGAACGGGCTGCTGCTGGCCCAGGAGGCTGGGCTGAAGGTACGCGGCTCACTTGGGACCCCAGTCACACACCCAGGAGTCAGTGCACATGGAGTCCCCTCCCTGGGTCACTTCACTGGGCCCGCCTGGCATGAGGCAAACTCTCCACTGGCCCGTCTGCCAGCACCAGAGCCCAGCTCTGTTTCATCACATCCCCCAGCAGACACTCCCTGTCCCTGCACTAGCAGGGCACCCCCCCTACCCCTTACACGTAGGCAGGGATACCTGGCATCTGCTGGATGGTCTCCCCTGTAGGACCCCTAGAGGGGGCCCTGACAAGCCCCCGCCCATGGCTAGCACCAGCTGGGTGTTCTCTGGTGTGCAGCCCCCGCAGAGTGTGAGAGGGGAAGGATGGCCCAGTAGTTAGGGCTCCAGAGACCCAGGTTCAATTCCCTGCACTGCCACAGACTCCCTGGGAGACCATGGGCAAGTCGCTTTGCCTCCCTGTGTGTCGATTCACAGCTGTACCCTGGGGATAGCTGTACCTCCCCGGGGGGGGGGGGGGGGGGGGGGTAGAAGTACCATTGCTATGGCATGGGGCTGCTGAGCTGTCATCTCCCCTTCAGGTCACGGCCACTCACAGCAACGCAGTGCCAGAGCTGTACAGCGGTGACAGCCTCCTGCAGGTCACCCTACAGGGGACCCCCTCCAGGCTAATGGGCTCGGTCCAAGGCAGCACCCCCATCCTGCAGGAGCTCAACGGAGCCAACTTCAAGCAGCCAGTTCCTCTCACCGGCCACCTGCTGCTCTACAGAGCCAAAGCTGCCAACGCCAGCACACTGCCTGCAGTGATCGGTGAGGAAAGAGCCCCCCAGCCTGCCCGTGCCACCTCCAGTCCACGAGTTACAGTTAGGCCCTGAATGTCCCACCTCACCAAGGGGAGGACTGAGGTCCCACTCTGGCTGCTGCTTCTCTGGGGCCAGCGTTGTGCAGGGCTGAGTTAAGAGGCTGCAGGGCTCCAGGCAGCAGTCGGAGTTACCGGGGGGGAGCGGTGTGCCCCAGTAGGAAGTCCTGGCTCAGACAAAGCCTCAATCCTGAGAAGCGGGAAGGTTGGGGGCTGCAGGTCTGTGATCCGCCTGCACCAGTGATGGGCTCCCGGTCTCTTGGACCCCACCGTGCGCTCCTCATCCAGGGCACTCGGTTGGCAAGATACAGGGGAAAGGGTGCAGTGGGGGGATTGCAGGGGAGTTCCCGGCAGTTGTTTGGGAATTGGGGGGGGGGAGGGGAGCATGGGGGGAACTGAGGGTCAGGGGTTGTGAGAAGATATCCTATGGATGTAACGAGGCCACATGCCTCTGGCAGGCAACGGTTGCAGCAGGGGGTGGGGGAGTGACGGGGAAGGCAGGGGCCGGGTGTTGCTTTGCCATTAAATATCCCCTGCCCCTGAAACGGGTTTGACAAACGATGGGCCTGGTGGCCCAGAGGACCTGTCTGCACCAGCCTGGGCTGCTTGGCCATGCTGGCTACAGGGCGGGCTGAGTTTTCCATTGATTGTGAGGGAAGGCCCAAGGGCTGCCAGCCTCATAGCCACAAGAGACTGCTGCTCTCAGCCTTGTCCTGTCGCCGCAGGGATGTTCAGTGGGGTGTTAAGTCGAGGCAGGGCAGAGCCAAGGGCTGTGTTGCAGCTGGGTGCCTTCACCCCAGCAGGCGCACAGCGTGAGTGCTCTGTGCTGTTCCCATCTGCAGGGCTGCTGGGGAAGGCTCGGGTACAGCTCCAGTCCTACCACAGCTCCTATGCTGTGGCGGGAGAACAGTGGAGCATCTTGGGAATCTCTTCAGCGGTCGGGGCCCTCGGTGACGTGGAGCAGCATGTGACAGAGGTCTTCCAGCTCACGCTCTAGTCCTTTACAGCGAGCTCGCAGCCGCTTCCCAGGAGAGCTGTTCTCCCACCAAAGCCAGGCCAGGTTCAAGACCAGCATGCAACCTCTCCCCTGGCAGCACTGCCAGCCAGCAGGCTCAGCGGGGGCTGGGCACAGCGTTGGTTGTCATTAGGAAATCCAAGCACAGTCAATACAGCGTTTGGGAGGAGAGCGTGTGCATGTGTCTTGTGTTCGGTGTCCCGCAGCGGCCCAGGCGGGGGTGAGGGGGAAGAGGGCACAGGGTATGTTTGGGATGAAGCAGGAGTTTGCCCACAGGGGGGAGAAGGTCTTTGCTCACTCCTGTTCCCCTGGCAAGATCACTGTTGCGCTGGCACCACTGCATGCCCACAGCACAGGCCAGCACCTTACAGCCCTGCCGTGGCAGCACAGACTCCAACCCCTCTCCAGCTGCTCAGATACACCCAAAGGAGAGGGGCCAGGAACACCTCCAGCCTTGGCCCCAGCCCCTGGATGTGGGACTGTAAAAGGGGCAGCTGCCTCCCAAGCGACCCCTCCTGGCCTGGGATCACTATAGAGCAGCCTTGCCTCAGTTTACCCTCTGCAGGGCTCCTTACATAAACTCCAGGCCTCAGCCCTTAATACATTCCCCTCTGGGGCTAATTGGTTTATATAGAATTCACACCACTACTCAGTGCTGGGGCTTCCCAACCTTCCAGCTGCACCCTAGTTCTTCCCTGCATTTGGCAGGCCCCTACTTGGCTGGAGTCTGACGTCACACACATTCCTGCAGCCTTCTGCTCTCTGCAGCTTCCTTTTCTGCTGCTGGCTGCTGTATACACCAAGTTCCTTGTCTTAAGCCCAATTGGACAGCAGGTAATCAGCCACAGGTGCACTGGACACCACCCCCACGCCCTCTTAAAGGGACCAGTCAGCCAGTGATAAGGATTCAGCCACCAGTCCAAAACTGGAACAGATGCTTTGCTGGACTGACCTGCCATCCTTTGCAACACCTCTGCCCATGCCATTGCTGAGCTATAGTTTGGTTCAGACACTCTGTGAGTCAGACTCCTGTGCCAGTTTTCTTCAAAAGTGGTTTGGCTGGAGATCTGGTTGAGATTTAAAAACCGAGCCCTGTTTGAAGTCAAGGTGAGGCTGGCTAGAAGTGCTTGTTCATATTACAACCTGAGCTGGAGCAAGAGCCCCAGTTAAGGTAACAGGATTCTAATAGAAACAGTTTCTATTTGCATGTCTTTGTGCTTTTTGCAATGCTCATGTTTTGGGGCTGAACTATTCTAGATTTGATCTCAGGGCCAGGCTGACTGTAGGAGACTAACCTACATCTCTCCAGCCATATTCAAGTTAAAAAGGGGGGAGTTGGCAGAGGTGAAAGTAAGCCGGTCTGGTACGGCATACCAGCAAGAGCCAGTAACGCCGTGCCAGACCGGACCGGACCGGCTTCCCCAGACTGGTGATTTAAAGGGCCCGGGGCTCCCTGCTGCGGCCGGAGCCCTGGGCCCTTTAAATCGCCCTGGGGCTCCCAGACGCCTCTGCAGATGGGAGCTCTAGGGGTGATTGAAAGGGCCCGGGTATTTAAAGGCCACGCGTCTTCTGTTTGAAGCCACACCTCTTCCGGTTGAGGCCACGCCCCCTGCTCAGGACTCCGGCGTACCGGTAAGTCCTTTAAGTTACTTTCACCCCTGGGAGTTGGAAAAAAGTTTTGCCCATTTTTAACATGGTGAGAGGGCCTTGGCACCTCCTCTCTCTCCCTCTCTCCCCCCAAGAGAGATGGTGCAGAAACAGCTGGCCCTTTCCATAACAAAGTTGTTACACAGCTCTTTCATGTCAAGCCCACGCTTTGCTGGACTTTAGCATATTCTACTGTAAAATGAGAGTTTGGACCATTAGAAAACCTAGCAAGTGCATATACTGCAGAACACATGCATAAAGTGACCTGCAAGAGGGGCTGAGCCCTCTTTTTCTGGCTCTATAGAGAAGGCCTGAAAGTGTTTCTGCCTCTCCCATCCCTAAAAACGGGGGGGGGGGGCATTCTGCAGAGGTACACTTTTTGTTTATTAGACTGCAAGGAGGAGCAAGCCTGCACAAGCCCTAGACTTTAAGCTGTCTAACACTTTCCATTATACCTCTTGTTTTCATTTGTTTATAACATCATCAAACTAACCCCTCAGGCTGAAGTTTCCGCAACTGGTCACTGCCATTGGTAAATTTTTTCTCAAAAAATTTATGTCATCCTTTCAGAATTAGGTTTAAAAATCTTCCCATTTCCTCTTAATATATGTATAAGTTTTAAATCCCCTTGAGCATCACCATCCCTTGGCAGAGGAGCATGACAGTTGGGCCAGGGTGCTGCTTCATATCCTCATGAACAGCTGTGATCAAGTTAGAGGCTGCAGAAATTTACCATTTGCACATGCTCAGTAGAACTTGTTAGACACTTGCTCTTAGTTTCCTGGGCATTCTAAGTGCACTGAGCTGGCTCCCAAGCCCCACTGAGCCTCCTGCATCATTACCAAGCAGCTGCACAGATAAGTGCAGCATTATTTTTCCACCATCAACATATCCTTTGGCTGAGGGAAAGGTGGGCAGGGTTGTGAGCCTGGAGAAGACTGAGTTCTAATCGCAGCTCTTCCAGTGACTGGAATGAGTTGTGTGCACTGCACAGCCCAGCCCTGATTACAGAGCAAGATCTCCTAGTGCTAGCTGAAGTGATAGGGCAGGAACATTCTCCTCCATACTCATTTTGCAAGCCTGGGAAATTCAGATCTCAAATATGGCAGATCCCACACGTAGCTATATTGCCTCTCAGAATGAATGTGCCAAATCTATGTGCTGGACTGTGAGGTCTACAATGGGACTGACTCCTGCATAGCCAACATCACAAAATGCTGGAGGATGCAATAATGAATGGACACCATATAAATGCAAAGAATAGTTAAACACAGCACTTAGACACTCTAATCACTAGGCCACCCTCCCCTTCCAGAGCCAGGAATAGAAGCCAGGAGTTCTGCTTCCCAGCATTCTACTGTCTAGCATAGAGCCATGCAGCCCACTGGTCCAGCATGTTGCCTCCCCTTTAGGGGCTCACACACACAACCTGAGACTCCACAGCCCTATCTGAAGAACAGACTTACTAGCGGCACCAGAGGATCATTGCACCACCTGGTGGCAGCAATGCTGTCACGCCCTCCACACAGACATGGGCCTCTCATTTAACTGCAGCCTATAGGTTTCCCTTCGTAGTGTGATGTCACTGTGTTTGCCCCCGCTATTCATAATGGCTTTATTTCTGTATGCAGGATAAAAGCATGTGGAATACAAAGTAGTACAGCACTATGCACAGTGACATCGTCTGAGCCATTCTTCATAGGCCAGTTCAGCCAAAGGACAGCTAGCCCCACCTATGGAGGGAGGAGCTAAGGGCCCGCAGGGGAAATCGCTGAAGAAACAAAGAGAACAAGAAATGTATTGAATTTTAAACCATCCTAGAGGAGAATTTCAAACAAAACCTACTGACAGGCTCTGGCTCTGTTCAACCTATATCAGTGTTGCTCTGAAGGCTTATGGAATTTATTTCTTTTCAATAGCACCCTGTGGTTTGATCCCCATTGAGTTCTATTGGAGCTGGCCAAAGGGGAGGAGGGTGGTCCTCACACACCCAGGTTATCACCCTGCCGCTGCAGAAATGTACTCCTCCAGCAAAGGGGTGCCAAAGGGGAGGGACGGAATAAGCGCCTGGCATCAGAGAACGTCCTAAACCGGGCACCGACACGGCGAATGGTGTGAGGCTCTCAGCCAGGCACGCAGGGCTGCATTATCTCTACGGGGCCCTTCAGCCAAGTGTGCAGTCCCTGGGAAGAGTGACAGGTCTTTCCGTTTGCGATAATGGAGCCAGGGTGTTTGCAGCTGGTGCGGTGGGAGCCTGCGGGCTCTCCGTTGGTGGTTCGGCCATTGCCTTGGGATCTGCTCTGATGAGGCTGGGCAGGTCTACAGGGGCAGAGCAAGAAGAGTGGATTAATTTGATGTCTCTCTCCCACCCCTGACGGTAGCTCGCAGTCTTGGTACAGACCCCAGCTCCCCACCTGGGACACCAGCCCAATAACTGCAGCCTGGGGGGGGCACTCTTTCCTCCTTCAGAAACCGCCCAACCACAGCCACTTCAGCAGATGGGAGCCGGCCCCCACTCTGGAAACTTGCCAGTTTGCTCCCCCTCTGGGGAAGGAGCTAGCCCCTCCCATGGCTCACAGTGCACGGCTACAGTCTGTTTGTAGCACACTCGTTCCAGGAGAGCTAGTGCAGGTATGTCTCCTCCAGCTGGGAATCACCCCCCAGCTCCAAGTGCAGATAGGCATGCAGCATGTGCGGGTAGAGGGACGAGAGTCCTGCTGCCCCAAAGTGCCAGCTAAGCCCCTCGTCCAGGGTCCGCCAGCCCCACCTAACTGCTAAGCCCCACCCCCAGGGTCCACCAGCCCCACCTAGCTGCTAAGCCCCTCCCTCTGAGCTGTTCTGTTGAGTCCTGGCACTGAGTCCTACCATCCTTGTGCTGGTTGGGAATTTGTATGCATGACTTTCCAATGGAAAATACAGTTCTGGAAACTTTTCAGTTTTCCCTTGTGAAAATCTAAGCAAAATATTTCATTTCAGGTCAGTTGGAATCAAATCAGAATATTTCAGTTTTGAACGGACCCAAAATGTTTAGTTCTGTAGCAGTTCAATAAAACATAAAACTGTATTTACATATCGTGGCACATTGCCTTATGGGAGTGGTAGTTCTGGCCCCTTTCTCTCCCATGGGCTGGGCCCCTGGAGCACTACATCTCCCATAAGGCATGAATTTCACACTGACCAAGCTGCGTGGTGGCTCATGGGAGTCACATGACTGGGTGCATTATGGGAGATGTAATCTGACTAGGGAGCCTAGCCCCCAGTGAGGACAGGTGACCCCCCACAAGGCAATGTGCCACTGTAAGGAAATATAGTTTAATGTTGAAATGACTCAGAATGAAGCATTTTGCTGTGGGGAATGTTCAAAGTTTTGCTTTGTTCAATAACGCTGAAACGCAATGTTTAGACCTTGCTGTTCCATGGGAAATTCCAATCTTTTGTCCCATTTCAGGACCAAACCAAAGGTAGAGATGTCAAGATGGAAATTCCCAACTTCGCTCAGCTCCCCTCTGTGAGCCCCTCTCTCCAAGGGCATCTTCCCCAGATTTAGGACAGTGTTGCACGTTGCTGAGTGAGAAACTCAGGCTCTATGCTGGCAGCAGCTGCTGGGTCACTAGCACTGAGTAAGGCAGCAGGTGGAGCTGCCCTCAAAGAGCAGGTGAAGACAGAGAGGTGTTAAGGCACATGCAAGGAACATGTGAAATGAGCAAGAAGAACTAGAAGAGCCCAGACTGACCAACGGCCAGTCCCTTTCTGCATCTTGCCAAGGATTTCACAGGACTCAGAGGGACTAGACCTTTATCTGGCTATCAGGGGTATCCAGACGTATCATCAGCAGTGACAAACATTTGGGAAGGGAGACCAAACCTCCTGCCTCAGGGCGTAAGCCAGTCTCCAACAGCTAGAGACCAAGATGAGACCCAGTATGGTGGGGAGATTACATCACCTCTGCCTGTTGTGAGGTTCTTACACCTTCCTCCAAAGCAACTGGCTCTGGCCACTAATGTTCTGATGAGCACCCAGCTGCTGGGTGGTCCCAGACCTTCCTTGTTTCCACTGGGACCATCCTTGCCTTGTGGAAATCTCCAGAGTTCCTGTTCTTCCCATGTCCCAGGAGAAACGGACTCAGAAAGGACGTCCCTCCAAGTACTGCCTTGATCCCTTGTTCCTCCACCCCACTCACCCATCTCCCCATCTTCCTTTGCTTGCCTTGTGATTACCAGGCCCCCAAGGAGGATTTAGACTCACCTGGCAGCCTGTCCCCCCTAGAGTGGCCTCCTGGCATACTGCCGGCGATGTTTGTCATCAACTCGCTCCAGGTACCAGGTGCCAGGGAACAGGTCGTCTTTAGAGCCCTGGGGAGTGTGGTTCACTGCAGAGAGAGAAACAGGATTGAAGCATGGGTGCTGCAGCTGTGGGGCAGGATCCCCTCGTGCTGGGGCTGTAAGCAACCTGGCAGCATTGCCATGGGGAGAGGGACAGCTGCTGGAAGTGTGACCCTGAGGTCTGGATCTCCCTGCAGGCTCCCAGCACAGCCCTGGCTGGGATGAGGTGATCTGAAAGCTACAACTGGGAACAGCCGCCAGGTCTCCTGACTTCCAGGCCTGGGCTCCAGCTGCTGGCCCTCGTTGCCTGAAAATGCACTACGGGGGAGCTGGAAGGCGCTCTTGCCTGGCCAGACTGGCTCCAGAAAGCTCCAGCCAGCCAGCTTTCCAGCACAGACACTAGGTGATGGACGCAGCACATCTGAGCTCAGTGGGGCTCCCAGCAGGTGAGGGCCCCAAATGATCCTCCAGAGCCTTGGCCAGCACCTCCACTCAGTGGCTGTGGGAGAAGTGGGAGTCCCATGCTCCCCCAGCAGGGAAGAAGGGTACCTAGGGCAGAAGAGACCTTGTTTCCCTGGACTTAGTTTGTACAGAATCAAAAGAAGAAGGAGAGCCAGTGGTAAGGGAGCGTTGCCAGGTAATTAACGAGGGGATGTGTGTGTCCAGCTGTTCAGGGTGGTTTAACAAGGGGCCCAATGTCTAATGCTGAATTAGGATGTCAGTAGGAATTTCTCCAGCATGCCTGGGACACTGAATCGGAGGCCAGGCTGAGCGAAGAGACACCTGCCCTTTTCCTGGTACCCCAAGGGTTTTCAGGCATGTCCCTAGAGGGGACCATGTGTGGTTCCATGTGTATTGTGTGCCAGTGACTTCCAGCTGCCCCAGCTCACTGACGTGCAGTGTTTCCTGGCTGGCCACCATGCAGACTCCACTTGGATTCACCCCCCAAGCAGCAGCAAGGGCTTCCCAGTAATAGTTGCCATGGGCAGGGGTGGTGGGCCCAATCCTGCACCCTCCTCCATTCCCACCCACCCTTTGAGAGGAGCTGGAGGTGCTCAGCATGATTAAAAATCAGGCCCCTTTCTGAGGTGCCTACATGTGGATTTAGGGACCCAACATTAGGAAGTCCAGCCCCACTGAGGTGTCAGCACCAGAGTGCTGGCTGCAGCTGGCCGCTGGGCCCTCTGACTGTGGTCCCTCACCCAGGTGATGGCTTTCCTCTCTCTGCTTCATGATCTCTGCAAACTCCTCCGGGGGGACACGCTTCCGGGCATCCAGGCGAGTCTGCAGGTCAGAGAGGCTGGAGACCAGCTTATCCAGGGGAGAACCTGGCAAAGAGAGAGCCTGGTGAGAGAGCGAGCCAGTCAGGGCCAGGGAAGCCGAGGGTGCCCAAGGGATCCATAACCAATGAACACTGCCCCATCAAGTCGCAGCTCCTCTGCAGGGGACGGGTGTCCAGGTAATTCCCCCTGCAGGCCAAGGCTGTCCCCACAGGCCCTGTACACCATCTGCCTCCTTCCCCAGGTGGGCAAAGCCATTCAGAAGCCGACAAAGCATCCCTAATGAATCTCACCTCACCCCATTGTGTGGTGGCCTGAGCTCCGATCCCAGCACCCAGCTCGGGATGGGGGTGGGAGCCCAGCAGGGACAGTGTCCCTAGGGCTTTCTGCAGTCACACTGTGAGTCGGGTCACATTCCAATCTCAGCCAGCCGCTGAGGGGCTCAGAATAAACACACACACCCCATGGGCAAGCAATCCCCTAACTGCCTCCCCTCGTCCCGGGTTCATGCACCTGCCTCTGGAGCAGCGGGTGCTGGCCACTGTCACAGTCAAGAGTGGGTGGATCCTTGGTCAGGTTTGCTGTGGCAGTTCCAGGGTCCCCATTTACTACCGCCCACTGTAAGGTAACCCCCAAAAACCTGTTCAACATGGAACCTCTAAGCAACGACCCTCAGACTCCCTCTGCTAACCCCAGCAGCAGCAGAGTATGGTCTTTGCGGCCAGAACACAGCTCCATGGGGGGTCGTCCAGGCCCACTCTCCACCCCGCACCCTAAACTGTCTGCTCCTGCACTCAGGATATTTACAACCATACCCGGGCTGGGGGCTCAGGAGCTCCCCAGGATGAGGGCTGGGCTGGGAACAGAAGCCTCATCCCCAGGCCAGAGCAGGAAGGATGACCCTTCACAGCCATCACTGCCACCTAAGGCGTCCGATGGCTGACGAGCGAGGGGAGCGAATAGGAAGGGACTCACCCGGGGCAGTATCCTGCGAGACGCGCATGGAAAACAAGCTTGCAGCCAATCCCGAGCCATAGGAGAAGGCCCCAATCCTGGAGCCAGCCAGCTGCTGAGCAGAATATCTGTGGCAATTCAAACCAAGCTGTCAGTGGAGAACGTCCGTGCTAAAGGCCAGACACCCCAAATCCTGGGAGCTACCCACACGGCCTGGCAAGCTGATGCCCCAGGGGGCAGTGTGTGGGCTGTAGGTGAGCTACTCTGACCTGGGACATGCTGGAAATCAGAGATTTTATTTTAAATCAGTGGGGGGCAACCAGAAATGGCCCCCGGGCTGAACCTAGGCTGTACCTCCCTAAAATAGAAACGATCCCCCTGCGTGACAGCAGGCAACCCCAGGAAGCGGGCAGAGAAGGGCAGGAGAGTTTTGCCTCCTGCTCCTGTCGCTGGCGTTAAGGTCTGTGGGATCCAGACGAGGAACAGAAGCAGGGTTTGGAGTTGCGAGTGGGCACCACTGCGGGCTGATTTGGTGATGACTAGTGAGGTAAGGGAGCATCACCTGCGTCTGAGCAGCCAGGAAATCAGATCTCCAGCTACTGCGGGGAGAAACTGTCTCCAGGCTTTCCATACCAGCAGGCTTCCTGAAGTGGGGCCTAGAAGGATCAAGTTCAGACATGCCTCAAGACAGCAGCTGGGAGAGCATGCGCCAGGAGCCAAGATACCCTGGTGATGGGCGTGATAGAAAAACCAGAGGCTAGATGAGCAGCACACAGGGAGCATTAGTGTGCATGGCAGTCCCTGCTGACAGCAGGGAGACCAGGGGACGCTGCTGTGTCTCAGGCAGAACTAGGAGTTGTGGGGGATAGCGTGCACTAAGGGGCAGGCACAGGCAGGCTCTGCAAAGCACAGTTAGCACCGTCATCCTTGGAGTGCACGAGTGCCCACCTGCAGAAGCAGGGTCTACCCCACCCTGAGAGCGGCTGAGTCTTTTCTTTCCCCTCTGCCTCTGACACACACTGGATATGGTTAAACAGCAACGCTATGCACGGAACGAAATAAAAAGACTTTTAAAGTTGCAAAGTGAAGCACTGAAAGGGAAAAACCCACAGACAGGTCATGGCAGAGAAAAGGTCACTGTGCAACCTGGAATGTGCCCCCTTCTCAGGCCGAGCCCTCCTGCTGGGGAGTAACTGCGGGTCAGGAGAAGGTTGTAAGAACAAATAGTCTATAATGGCAAAGGCTACATCCCTCTCATACACACACATACCCATTCGCACACACACAAGCATGTGCCCACGCACACACATGCACGACTGAGCATACACACACACACACACCCCGCTGCTTCCAAACACGCACACATGCATGCACACACATGCGGCCACTCACTTATGTGCACACACACACATGCTCATGCGCACACACACACCACACAAATGCCCACTCACACACACAAATACACTCACATGTGCACACACACACACACGCTTGTGTGCACACACAAGCCCAACCACTCCGACATGCACGCGCACACACTTGCACAGAGCTTTGGTACTCAAGTGGCTGAGTCATTTTTGATCCAGTTTTTTTTTAAAATGGAACCTCAGGCAGAGACTAGTCCTGGAAAAATCACAGCTCTTCTGTCAGACTCCCCCCATTGTGGCTCAGTAACTGAGAAAGGTGCTTTAGATGAGGAGTAACTGCTGCTCAGCACAAAGGCTGCAGGCTCAGATCCCAACTGGAAGTCAGCTTTGTGCCCAACCCCCTGACTTGTTCTCTGCCGGGCTGTGGGAGTCCCAAGGCCTGGGCACGCAGGGGTGGGGCAGGGCTTGGCGGAAAGGGGTGCTTGGAGCTGGCACTCACTGTGCGAGGAGGGAGGCGAGGCAGCCATACATGGACGGGGTGTACATGTTGCCGTTGCGAGAGGAGAGGAGCAGCGAGGGCTTGGTTTTCTGGTTGAACATTTCCAGGCTAGCTTTCTGAAAGGCCTTCTCCACGTCCTTGTCGGAGTAGGTGTCTTCCAGCTTCACCCCCCTGGGAAGAGGGAGGAAGAGGTTCACTTGTGGGTTAACAAGCCAGGAGGACCAACTGCGCTGGGAAACCGCACCGTCTGCCCAGCACGAATTCCCTCTGGCAATCCGTCTCCCCACAGCGGGCCATATGGATAGCAGCAAGGGTCAATGGCTGGCAGCTCTGCAAATATCTGCTAGGGAAGTGCTGACGGCCTGAAGTCCTGCAGCCCTGTCTACTCACATTGCACCCTGCTTGAATTTGCACAGTCCCTACTGGGGAATTGCTCCCCTTCCTGGACAGTCACAGCCCCCGGAAGAGAATCTCACCTGCCTGATGGACCATGACTCCCGCTAGGGAAATCTCACACTCCCCGGAGCCCAGCTAGAAAGTCTTGAGCCCCTCGAACAGCTGCTGCTCCCACACCCGCTTTGTGTTTTCATTTTTAACAATCGAGCTGGGTGACATGACGCTCATCATGCCTTTGCTGACAAGGACCTGCTGTGTTCAGCCTCATGCCAGTCACTCAGTAGGGATGCAGAGCAGCAAGGAGCACTCGGTGTTATCCGGGGAGACCTTGCCTGCAGCTGGCATTAGAGAAACCTCACTACCCCCGACACAGAACTGTCATTCACCAAACAGCTACCATCCCCCCATGGAAATCTGAGCCGCTGCAAACGCCTGCAGGCCCTCTAGGGACACCTCTGTGCCCCACGTGGTCATGGCACCCTGGGAAATCTCACCCTGCCGTAGCACTAGTACAGCTCCCAGACAGCAAACAATTTCATCAAGGCTGGGAGTGCAGACCTGTCACTTGGGGTGAAATGCAGTTGGGATGGTGGCGTTCCCCCAACCCCAGGAAATTCAGAGGGAAGGGTAAAGTCAAATAAATCCAAACACATTATGGTCTGGAAATGCAGCTAGGCACCCAAACAGCCTGAACTCTGCCCCGTCTTGGCCTCTCCTCAGACAGTGATCTCTTGGACACAGGCTGCACTTGAATGTGTTTTTTAACAGTGGAACTAAATCTCTCTGTGTCAGCAAAAACCTTAACTTTGCCCCATGCTGACAATACAAGAACCGTAGGTAACAGATGTGGCAATCACCTACATTTCCTAGCCAAGCTTGACTGAATCGCGTTGAAGAATTTTAGGAGTTTACTGTATTAAAAATGCAAATATTCATGTATTCCTGGGGAATTGTCTGGAACGTCTCTAGGAGGGAGCCGGGACTAATGCAAACCCTGGCAGTGTTCTGATCTTCAAGGGACTCTTTGAAACAATGGGCCAGACAAGGCTGAACTTTTAGTTGAGTGGGTTTCCCAGGAAATACTTGGGGGGGGGGGGCAACTTCTCATCTCTGGCCCCTCTCTTAACTGTGCCCTCAGGAGTAACCCACTGTCTGCAGATCACCTGTTATAGGAGGACAAGATGAGAGGCCCCAGTTGGATAAAAGAGGCACTCACCGGTGGGCTTATTCTCAGCCAAGGTGGTTATGGACTTATAACCACAGAAAAGCCACTTGGAGGGGCCTGAATGACTGTTCGCCTGCTAGAGCCCTTGCTAGAGACAGGGGGTGATCTCTGGTGAGCTTATTAGCTTGAGTGTAGGTTCCTTTATTGTTTGCAATATTTTCTCTGTAACACTTTTATCTTAAGAATAAATGTGCTTGCTTAGAAAAAGCTAGGCGGTAACTCAGCTGTGAACAATTACACTGTTCAGAGCCTCTGAGAAGAAAAACAAAGCAGGTGTGCTTAGGCCATCTGGCTTGCTTGGGGATTCACAGTGTAGGCAGGGAACGGTGCAGCCAGAAAAGACTCCGGTCAGGAGGGAGAGAAACACGTGTCTCTGCCCCGGAGAGGTGACAGCTGGGGAGCAAGAAGCCTGAGAGTGGGTGCCCTGGCTGGACCACAGAAGGGGAAAACAGGTGCAATTGCCCTGAACTGTGAGATCACAAGTATGATTGAGGCTTTTTCATGTTTATTGACTCAGATAAGATTAAACTGATTTTAAAAGGCATGTAGTGTCCTTGTAGCTGTGTCGGTCCGGGGATATTAGAGAGACAAGGTGGGTGAAGTCATATCTTTTATTGGACCAGCTTCCAAAAGATATTATATCCCCCACCTTGTCTCTTTAAAAGCCCTATTGTTGGTTTTTTTCCATTTTTGGCATCCCTTATGTGGGATTGGGGTGGTCTCAGCTGCACATACACATATCCTGCATAAACACACAAACACCCTAGTTCCCGCCCCCAAAATCTGACCTCTCTGTTGAGCAGAGCTGGTGCAATGGGCAGTTGTTGAAAAGCTATTTAGATTGATGGCCATGTTTTGCCCCCATTTTTCATAACTGAAAGACTGTCACAAAGAATTTGCCCCATTTCAAAATGGCTCCCACTTCCCGTTGTTCTCAATAGGACTGAAACTATAGCAGCACTCAGGGAAGATGGCGCTCCTCCAGGATGTGAGGAGGTGGAGGCACTTCAGTCCTACTGAGGACAGTAGGAGATAGCAGCCATTTTGAAAAAGGGCAGTTCATGGACTTCTCTAGTAGGCCTCTAACCTTCAACTAAGGTGACCAGATATCCCAATTTTATAGGGACAGTTCCGATATTTGGGGCTTTGTCTTATATAGTTGCCTATTTCCCACCCCCCATCCTGATTTTTCACATTTGCTACCTGGTCACCCTACCTTCAGCCTCTGCGGAAGGAGAAACCTTCAGTTATGAAGAATGATGGGGGGAAATTATCATGAATCCAATTATTCGCCTTCCTCTGCAGCATGGGTCACGGGTCTCTTGCAGGTTTAAACTAGTGTAAATGGTGGATTCCCTGTAACCTGAAGTCTTTAAACCATGATTTGAGAACTTCAGTAACTCAGCCAGAGGTTAGGGGTCTGTTACATGAGCGGGTGGGCGAGGTTCTGTGGCCTGCCATGTGCAGGAGATCAGACTAAAGAATCACCATGGTCCCTCCTGGCCTTAAAGTCTATACGCTGGAGCCTGTGCACAAGATTCCAGGGCGTTTTAACTCCACGGGAAATTTGAAGAGTCTGTGTTCTTCTGTTACTGAGATTATTAGGGGCAAAAAAGTCTGGTATAAAATTAAAAATACCCCCTTTAAGAAATGTGATTCTTAAACTAATAGATTGCCTTGTAAATTCTTTGAAAGTTCATTCTGCTCTCAGAGAGCAGCTGCTCCAGGGATGGGAGGAACTGCTGTATTTTCATACATAACGATAAGGTTGAATCCATGCTTTCAGTGCACAGCTCCGCTCAGGCTTCATTACTGAGTTGCTACCGATGCTTCCCCGGCAAACAACAATCCTTAGCTCTTTGATAACAATCCTCAACTCTCAGTAGAAAAGCACCTCCCAAAGAATCATTAGCCCTGCTCGCGATCCAGCCAGGATAGCCAATTTGCCACAATGCCTGCAAAACACCTGACATGGCTAGGCTGTCGGAGTGCTGAGACCCCTGCCTGCCACACTGGCCAGCACTGTCTCACTGTTTCCTTCCGCTCCCCTGACTGTATCTGCCTCTTGTCCTTTGTCTCATACTTAGACGGGAAACTCTTTGGAACAGCTCTTTGTTCCGTGTCCGTGCGGCACCTAGCACAGTGGGGTCCTGGTCCATGACTGGGGATCTCTCAGTGCTGCTGCTACATTCCTGTCCACTGACTCTGGCTCTGTGGTCACACCCATAATGCACTCAGCGCTCCCCAAAACCTCGACACAGCAAATAGCAGAGAGCCACGTCCCGCCTGACCGCAGGCATCCCCTGCTAGAGGGCTCACACCCCTCTGTATGCCTGCAGCTCCCATGCGAGCCTTGCCCCAGCCCCACCCTCCATGTACCAGTCTCCGCAGCTTACAGAGGCAAGTGCCCGCAGACCATCATGCCAAAATGCTGCCTGCCATAATGCATCAGCCCCTGCCAGAGGGGTAACACGTACCCTGACGCGCACCATCCTGCCAGGGCACCCTTCGCCTCCCTGTCACCTAGCGCCCTCGCTAAGGAAATCACACACTCACCCCAAACATCCTCCCACAATAACCTCTCCCCTGAGCATCCACAGTGCCCCAAGGAAAAAACAGTCCCCACCAAGACACTCCTAATGTGGCCTAGAGGCTGGAGCATGAGACTGGAACTCAGGGGATCGGGTTCTATTCCTGGCCCTGCTACTGGCCTGCTGGTTAAGTCACTTTCCCTTTTGGAGCCTCAGTTTTCCCATCTGTAGAATTGGGAGAATGCCACTGAACTGCTCTGCAGATGACAAGTGCTAACTAAAAGCTGGGTATCGTTATCAACAGACATTGAAAAAGCATCTGTCCCTGCACAGTCCCTATGGGGGATGTGCCACAGATGTGTGGACCCTGCTCCAATTTCCTGCAGCCCCACTAGCAGAATTGCCCCTCCATGGATGTTGGCAGCCCAGGGACTCTCACACCCCTGGCAGAGGCCACTCCTGCTCCGTAGCGCTCACCCACCTGAAGGCCTGCAGCCCTTTGTAGAGGCCGCTCTGCGTGTCAGGGTTGGGAGCTGCTAGGAAGTCGTTGAGCATCATTCGCCCCACAGACTTCTGCACCAGTTTGCAGAAGGGCGTGTGGAAGATCATGAACTGGAAGTCTTCCAGGGTAAAAGGTTTGTCCACCCCCACTGCAGCAGAACGGAGATGGAAGCCACCCATTAGAGACCCATCAACCCCACTCTGCACAGAAAGCCGCAGCACTTGCAGCAGGCACTGAAGGCAAAGACCCATAGACCTACCCCACACAGGGCAATGGGATGGGTGGGTGGGGAAGAGACCCACAGCCTTCCCATGCTGCATAAGGAGACACCGACAACCCCACGGATGCCAGAAATGGGGACAATATGGGGAGATTTATTCACCCTCATACTAAACTAGGGCAGGAGAGTCCCTCACAGCTCTCTGGCACTGAGTCTCACCCTGCCTGCACAGGAGCTACCTTGAAAAGGGACTGGCCCCTGGAGCTGGAAGGGCTCTCTCGATCCAGCAAACCACGAGTGCTGCAGACCCGGCTGCCACTGCCTAGGCTCAGCCTGGGGGCCTGTTCTGGGGCAGCGGGTTGGTTACAATGGCTATTCAGCACGTGCCCACGCAGCCAGGCGCTCACGCCTTCGTCCGACGGGGAACGCCCTCATGGCTCTGGCATGCTGCAGCCAGCGAGCTCCCCAGGCAGAGCCCTGGATGCGTCATAGTAGGGAAACATGGGTTTTTAAAGGATTTAAACTCTTCTCAGATGGAGGAAACAGCACCCACCATTTCAACATGTGCTGTCTGTCTTATCACCCAGCCAGGCCTGGCCCCTGACCCCACATTAACCAGCCTCTTTCCAACGGCTCTCCCACCACTTTGTCTACCCGCCAGGTCAGAGGCCAACAAATTACAGGTTCATGGACTTCTGGTGTCTCCACATCCTATCCCCACCCCTGCATTCCCACCACTCTTGGCCCCTCCAGTCCATGGCCCCTCTGTCCTCTTACCCAGAAATCCACAGGCCCTACAACATGGGGTGGGGTGGGGGAGACAGACACAACAAGGGGGGCAGAGATAGAGACTGTGAGCCCCACAGAAGCAGAGGAGCAGGTACCCCAGCTGACACAGAATAATAGAAATGTCCAGCTGGAAGGGACCATCTAGTCCAACCCCCTGCACTGAGACAGGACCAAGGAAACCTAGACCATCCCTGACAGGTGTTTGTCTAACCTATGGCACACACAAGATTTCCCGCTTCACTCGTAGGCTCTGTACCTTTCTGCCACTGGCTCTGGATTTTCTTGCGGTAGACAGAATAGCATTGATCCAGGGCCCGGAAATAGCACTGGATAGAGAGTTTCCCATCCACCATGGGATACTCTGAAGCCATGTCTGGTTTGTAGAAATCATATACATGTTCCATGTGGGTTCCCCGAACACCTTGGATGAGAGAAAACAGACTCACCATTGTGTATCGGAGACAGCAGGGGAACAGAACCTCAAACCCTCTCCATACCAGCCCCCCACTTGCAACGAACCTCTTAGCCAAAACCCACCACAGCTCTTTAAAAAAAAATTCACCCCATAAAATTCACAAAATTCATTCATTTCATGAGCCACTTTTCCACCTCCTCTTCCTGCTCTGACCTCATCCTATAGCCTTCATATTTGAGATCTTTTCTATTAAGAGAACTTTCTCTGGATACACTGGAAAGGTAGGTAGATTCTTGTACCACCCCTGTCTGTGTAGTATCTGAGCACCTTCCAGTTGTGCATAACGCAACATGACTAACATCCGGCGTGTGTGGTCCACTTTCTCTCAGCCTCCCTCTAGAGGGGAAATTCTGTGTGGCGGAGTGCTTGGAGTGCTTTTATATAAATATGTATGTGCTGCTCTGTGCTTATAACAGAGAAGGCAGATCAAAGAAATGTGCTGGGCACGGGGAAGGGAAGGTGGGGAAGGTTGGGATGGTCCTGCATTCCTAGGGGAGTTCATTCTAGCCCAGACCTCAAGAAAGCTCAGTCTCCCAAACACACACGAGCTTTTCCCTTATAGTAGAGAGGTCCATTGTGCCTGAGGCACAAAGTTGTCAAGTCCTTATCCTGGAGCTATAGTCCCTCTTAGATGACCTGGGCCGAGGCAGGGATTGATCACCTGGAAGGTAAGGACTGAGGCAGTGAACTCGATATTCTATGGGAAGCTGGCATAGGAGGCAGAGGATGGTTTTGTTGCGCCCATGGCATCCCATGTTGCTGAGGAGATGTGCTGCCCCATTCTATATTAGCTCAAGTTTCCTAAGTGCTGCCGGTTTCATGGCCAGGTATACCACACTGCTGCAGCCCAGCTGAGAGGTGTCGAAGGTGTGTACAACTGAGGCCAGGTCGTCGTCTGCCAGGGTGGGGCAGAGTCCCCCAGCCAGCCAGAGATAGCAGAAAACGTTACTCATGGACACTGCCACACGAGAGCTCAGCGTCAAGAGCTCAGCGTCAGCGAGGAATTCAGGAGCCTCCTAAGCTATGGACTGAACTGATCAGCTGACCAGTTGTGCCACCATGGCTGCAAACTCCTCAAAGTGCTTCCTCTGGCCACCAGCACTGGCCATCCTAATGATAGTGGTGTGATTGTACGTGGTGAAGGAGAGGTAGAGAGGTGTGTCATCTGCATATCGCTGCACTTGAGTCTATGTCCTCTGACCAGTTCCCCTAGGGGCTGCATGTAGATGCTGACTAGGACCAGGGACTCCACCAGCGATGAGTTCAGAGGCAGCAGTGCAGTTTTCTATCACTGCCCCTTGAGCGTGTCCCTACCAGATGGATTTAAACCATTTTAGTGCACTCCCTGGACCCATCACCTCGCATAGGCAGGACTGCTGTATCTCATGGCTGGCCATGGGGAATGCTGCAGCGAGACCCAGGAGGCTGAGATTGGATGTCTGCCCTGTATCCACTGACAGCAGGAGTTCATCCAGCAGTGCCACTGAAGCAGTTTCAGGTCCATATCCTGCCCCGAATCCAGATTGTGCCAGATCTGGAATATTAGCTTCAGTTAGATGGGCATGTAGTTGGCCTTTGGCTAGCGACTGCGAGCTTGCTCAGGAGTGGGAGATTGATACTAGACAGTGCCCAGCTAGAACTGATGTGTCCAGGGCAGGTTTCTTCGGTGCTGGTTGGACAGTTGCGTGTTTGAAGGGGGAAGGGAAGATTCCTTCCCTGAATGAGGCTGTTTGCTCAGGACTTTCCTGCACTAGCCAGGAAGGTCCTGGGTGGATTCAAGCTGCTGTAGGGTTTCCAGTCTTCCCTAAGGAGTGAATGTGCTGAACTCCATGAATGGGCTGCTGGTGGCTGGGTACAGGCAGAGAGGGCCCTGTTTTGAAGCCTTCCTGAACAGGCATTAACCTTTCAGCACAGCAGGATGATGGTTCCTTGCAGCCCTTGGTGCTGGGCTCTGGTGCAGGCTGTAGGCCCTCAGGATTGGGAAAGCTGTTTACCACCCTGGACAGCTCCTTAGGGCAGCTACTATGGAGGCAGATAGGACAGTTCAGGGCATGTAATACAGCCTCAGCTTAGGCCTGGAGCAGTTGTGTGTTTCAATCTGCTTCAGCCTTCATTTTCTGCCATCCACACTTGAGTTTCTGACCCCCCATCCAGCTCAGAGTCGAGAACAGCTGGGTGACGGAGATGGAGGGGACACAGGGGTGGGGGGACAGCATAGATGCCAACTTTCCCCAGTGCTGGTGGGTGCTCGTGCGTGCCTCTCCTGCCCCGCCCCCGCCCCGACTCCACCCTTTCCCCGCCCCTGCCCTGCCCCCATTCCAACCCCTTCCCCAAAGTCCCCGCCCCAACTCCACCCCCTCCCTGCCCCTATTGGACCCCTTCCCCAAATCCCTGCCCCGGACCCGCCTCTTCCCTGAGCGCACTGCGTTCCCCCTCCTCCCCCCTCCCTCCCAGCCATGCGAAACAGCTGTTTCTCGGCACAAGCACTGAGAGCTAGGGGGGAAAAGCGGGCACGCAGCGCGCTCAGGGGAGGAGGCGGAGGCAGAGGTGAGCTGGGTGGGGGGGGTGGGGAGCTGCCAGATCAACATCAGTCTGAGTCCATATAGCATTGCACTGCCTGCTTCAGGCCTGCGGCTAGGAACCTTCCTGAGCTGTGCACCCGCAGCAGGAGTCTGATATCCATACTCTTAGATTGCTCTGTTTTCTTGTATGATTCATCCTGGTTTGGACAGTAACAGGTAAGACAGAGGGCTTTGTAGTGCCTGCTCCATTTGCTAAACGTCAGGGAAAAGGTGTGTTTGATCCATAACACAGTTGAATCCTGGGAATGGGCACAGCTAAAGTAGCCTGTTCCTGGATCAGTCATGTTGGCCAGATTATGGAAAGATCTCAGCTTCTCTGGATCTTTTTATTTATTTATTGTATATCTCTTGTATACTTCCAGTCCTTTGTTGTTAATTAGGTCAAGCCACATGTGTACTGGGCCTGGGACAGTTGTGTCCACAGTCTGTAATTTGTTAAGATCTTCCAAAAAACCCTTTATTTGTTTTTGCAAATTTAGTGCCTCTTAGTAAAATCCTTTGTTGCCTAAACCATGTGCTCTGTTTCCAGCAAAGTCCTTGTGCTTATCGCAAGTTTCACCACACTTACGCTAGCTGGATGGAAATGCACAGACACAGGGCCAGAGTCTCAGCTGGTGAAAGGCGACATAGCTACACTGCCCTCAGTGCAGCCAGGCCGATTCACACTTGACGCATAGTTTGGCTGAGTGCCACCACATATTACTGAAGCAGGGACATCAATCATTCTCTCTTTATTTAGCCAACCACGAGGCTGACAGCGGCTGTGGAAATTCAGCAATTCTTCTCAATGAGTTTTAAGACCATGTTAGATGTTGCGTCATGTCATGGGGTGTGTAGACCCCATGTGGACCTGGCAGCCAAGGAGTTACTGGAGGAACTGCTGGTCATCCTTGATTGGCAGCCTCACAGCAGCTGGGAGAATAACAGAGCTGAGAAGCAGAGGGGTTGGTGGCTGCCAGAGGAGCAAGCAGGCCAGGGACAGAGGGTCCTGCCAGGAAGCTAGTGAGAGGCTGCCCCAGAATGACAATGA
Source organism: Terrapene triunguis (assembly GCF_002925995.2). NCBI lineage: Eukaryota > Metazoa > Chordata > Testudines > Emydidae > Terrapene > Terrapene triunguis. The sequence goes on along the minus strand of NW_020664561.1, from coordinate 3,662,581 downwards.
CCCAGAGACAAAATGGCCAGAGCCACAGGCTGCAGAAACCGACAGACCCAAGGGAGGTAGGAAGAAGCTCAGGGCACAACAGGAGAATAGTGGAGGACTGATTCTGCCTGCCTGGGTTCAGGGCCCTGAGCTGGACCCAGCGGAGTGGGTGGGCCTGGCTTCCCCCACCTACCCCTTAACAGCCAAAGGGGATTCTCGGCCCCTTGAGGACAAGGCCCAGCTAACACCCACCAAGCATAAGGGGAAGTCCGTAAACCCCAGTGGGACGGAAATTAATGTCCTTGATCCCAGAACAGGACTACAGAAAGTCAGAGAAGAAGAGCGGACTGACCGCCCCGCTGATCCAAGCAGACTTTGTGCAATGCCCTGTCTGGCCAAAGGGAGGCACTGACGCATTGGGGATCACTCTAAATGTCTCTTTCCATGAGGTTTAAATAGTGCTGAGCAGCCAGACATCAGGCATGTAAGATGACTGCACCTGAGAAGTTCTTTCCTCTTTTACATTTTATTTTCATGAAGGCCTCCTTTGCACACTTTGTCTCTGCATGGAGGAGACTGCAGCAGCTTGGACTTGGTACTCCACGGTTTTCTTTTCATACACAAACTTAATGGCCAACATTTTGAAAAACAGGAGCCTAGAATTAGGCTCTTAGGTGCCTACTTATGAATTAACCCAAGTGAGTGGGGTGCTGGGCACACAGCAGCTCCCACTGACTTCAGACCAAAAACACAGCCCTGACTCACTACTGATCATCTCGTTAAGAGTCATGAAGTGCCCCGTGTCCCTCCCCCATCCTGAAACATGAATTCCACAGGAGACCAATTGCTGCAAGGCTCAGGAAGGATTGATGTCCAGAGACACACAACCTGGGACCATGGGTCTCCAGGGCTAAGCTGCCCCACAGACAGTCGCCTATTCCTAGAACCTGGCCAGCTCTGGCCAAGCACCAAACACTCCTAGGAAAGATAAAGTCATTGTATTAACGGTACCAACCTCTCTCTAGCACCAGAGGGGCCTCTGGTCCAACCAGCATCGCTACAGCTCCTGCCCCTCCTGTGGGACGGGCATTGCCAGTGGCATAGACTGCAATGTCACCACAGACCACCATTGCATAGCGCCCTAGGACGGGACGAGAACATAGAATTGGTTAGGCATAAACATGAACAAAATCACATACAAGTCTAAATCTCTGTTTATCCCTGTGCCAAAAAGTAGAAAAATCCCTTGAGACTTGTGACCTGCAAGGGAAACAAAATTGAGCATGTGCCCTTTTCACCACCACCGCCTTGCTTTGAGGGGTAGACGCTTTGATGGATAAAGGGGGCCTGACACGTTTAAATTTTTTATTTAAAAAGGTTTCTTCCTTCTTGTTTGTCCTCCTTGTTAGAAATTCAGAGTGGTCTAGCCAGGAAGCCTGGGATGCTGCCAGACAACTCGTGCAGTCAGGACATTACAAGAGTCAAGAAAGTGGCACCCAAGGGGAGATGAAGGGTTTAGTCTGTGTTTGCTTTTGTTAGCATTTACTTCACTTCAGTGAGTCACATGTTGGGGGAAGGAAGCCTTTGCTAAATATGCAACATCCCTGTGAGAGAAAACAATAGACCCTCTGAAATAGCCAAGAGGTCCTACAGCCAAACCAGGGAAGCCCAGAGCCGGCACTTTCCAGCCCTCTTTACATCCTAAAAATCAAGAAAAGGGTACAAGTGCAATTTGGGGGGGGGGGCAGAAAGCTTTGAAAGTCACCTTTAAAGTCCCAGACAATCTGCCAAGCAGACGTTTATGGGGCACCTGGTACAGAAAGGGGCATGGCCAAACTGCCATGGTGACATGGTTTCAGATGTCGCCTGCTGCCATACTGTCACAGATGTGCATCTACCCCACACAGAGGGGGCAGTGGGTAGGATATGGAGACAGGACTGTGGAGTTCTGGGACTGCAGAGGCCGGGCTGCTTGCCTGGGGCTTGGCCACATTCCTCATTATGGGAGACAACAGGGCTCAACTGTTTCAGTCTCAGGGCTGAACATACTTAAAAAACATCAAGTGGCCCCAACCAGCACAGAGCGGCCCATCCCCTGCTATTGCACTGCTCGGGATGTGTGCTCTGCATTAAAGCAACCAGAATGTGTACTGAACAACCCTGCTTCCATCTGACGCCGATTTAACGGCAACAGAAGCCAGAGCCTGGTGTTCCCTACAGCACAATCCTATTCAACCTATAAATGATCTGGAGAAAGGGGTAAACAGTGAGGTGGCAAAGTTTGCAGATGATACTAAACTGCTCAAGATAGTTAAGACCAAAGCAGACTGTGAAGAACTTCAAAAAGATCTCACAAAACTAAGTGATTGGGCAACAAAATGGCAAATGAAATTGAATGTGGATAAATATAAAGTAATGCACATTGGAATAATAACCCAAACTACACATACAATATGATGGGGGCTAATTTAGCTACAACTAATCAGGAAAGAGATCTTGGATAGTTCTCTGAAGACGTCCATGCAGTGTGCAGCGGCAGTCAAAAAAGCAAACAGGATGTTAGGAATCATTAAAAAGGGGATAGAGAATAAGACGGAGAATATCTTATTGCCCTTATATAAATCCATGGTACACCCCCATCTTGAATACTGCATACAGACGTGGTCTCCTCATCTCAAAAAAGATATACTGGCATTAGAAAAAGTTCAGAAAAGGGCAACTAAAATGATTAGGGGTTTGGAATGGGTCCCATATGAGGAGAGATTAAAGAGGCTAGGACTTTTCAGCTTGGAAAAGAGGAGACTAAGGGGGGATATGACTGAGGTATATAAAATCATGAGTGGTGTGAAGAAAGTGAATAAGGAAAAGTTATTTACTTGTTCCCAAAATATAAGAACTAGGGGCCACCAAATGAAATTAATGGGCAGCAGGTTTAAAACAAATAAAAGGAAGTTCTTCTTCACACAGCACACAGTCAACCTGTGGAACTCCTTGCCTGAGGAGGTTGGGAAGGCTAGGACTATAATAGGGTTTAAAAGAGAACTAGATAAATTCATGGAGGTTAAGTCCATTAATGGCTATTAGCCAGGATGGGTAAGGAATGGTGTCCCTAGCCTCTGTTTGTCAGAGGGTGGAGATGGATGGCAGGAGAGATATCACTTGATCATTACCTGTTAGGTTCACTCACTCTGGGGCACCTGGCATTGGCCACTGTCGGTAGACAGGATACTGGGCTGTATGGACCTTTGGTCTGACCCAGTATGGCCATTCTTTTATTCTTATGTTATGTTCACCCTCTGAGGCTGCAGGCTGGGCTGGCATCCCCGCCACAAGACGGAGTTGGACCTTTGATCTCTGCAGACACTCCCCAAGTCCTTACATAATAGTAGCTGCTCCACACCCAGGGAGCAGAAACCCCTGGCAAGCACCCTGCTGGGGATTCCCTGACCATGAGGACGATTCCCCAGTGAGTGTAACTAGCTCCTGTGCCTCCCTCCTCACAGCTCCTGGTGCAGCCAAGCTCCCAGCCTGCTCTCCCTGTGGCTCCAATGCAGCAATGGAATAGTCAGAGCTGCTTTCCTCCCTCCTGTGATACTGCACGTAGCCAGTGGGGGAGCTGCTGAGCAGCTGCACCAGATAAGGCCCAGCGGCCGCTCAGGGGACTCCCAGCAGAGCTACTGTAGGGGAAGCCATAGGGAGGCAGACAGAGAGGCCAGGCACAACACCAAGTCTGATTCAGACACTTCAGTTCCAGCATAGAGGGTCCGGCCCAGAGAGCACACTGCCAATTTGTAACCAAACTAGGGTTGCCAACTTTCTGATTGCGGAAAACAAAATACCCTTGCCCCGCCCCATCCCTGAGGCCCTGCCCATGCCCCGCCCCTTCTCTAAGGCCCCACTCACTCATTACCCCTCCATCCATCGCTCGCTCTCCTCCACCCTTGTTCATGCGGTCATTTTCACCAGGTTGGGGCAGGGCGTTAGGGTGCGGGAGGGGGTGAGGGCTCTGGCTGGGAGTGTGGGCTCTGGGTGGAGCCAGGGATAAAGGGGTTGGGGTTCAGGAGGGGGCTCAGGACTGGGGAGGAGGTTGGGGTGTGGGAGGGGGTGAGGATCTGGCTAGGGATATGGGCTCTGGGGTGGGGCCAGAAATGAGGGGGTTCAGGGTGCGGGAGGAGGCTCCAGGCTGAGGTAGGGGTTGGGGTGTGTGTGGGGGTGAGGGCTCTGGCTCAGGGTGCGAGTTTTGCAGTGGGGCCAGGGATGAGCAGTTTGGAGTGCAGGAGGGGATGTGGCCTATGGGCTATGGCCGGGCAGCGCTTACCTCAGGTGGCTCCCGGAAGCGGTGGCATGTCCAGCCTCTGTGGAGCCAGTGCTTGGGAGGGGGGCAGCGCGCAGAGCCTCCCTCACCGCCCCTGTGCCTAGGGGCCAGACATGCCACCACTTCCGGGAGACGCAAGGAGCCTGCTTTAGTCCTGCTGCTGCGCCGCCGACCGGACTTTTAACATTCCGGTCGAAAATCAGATGCCTGGCAACCCTAAACCAAACCCCCATTATCTTCTTAACACTGTCGCCCTCGAGGCCTCAGTTCAGAGCCTGGAAGGCCACCAGTTTGGGGTATCAACCACTGTGAAGCCGGGGCAGCCATTACCCCCGAGAACCTGCCCTACTGCCGCTGGCCATCTCTCACTGGCAGCCCTGGCTGGGCCCCGGGTGGCAGAGCAGTGGCACCTACACCCATGCTAGCTGGATGTCACTCACCATCCCAGGAGCTGGATTCCACCCAGTCAACAGAGTTGAAGAGGGAGGCTGTGCCTCCATAGCAGGCGTTGGTGGTGTCGATGCCTTCGACGTCCGTGTTCCCCGAGTCCTGGAAGAGCTGCATTAGGACTGTCTTGACGGCCTTGGACTTGTCAATGATGGTCTCCGTGCCGACCTCCAGCCGGCCAATGGAGTCCCAGGAGAGACGGCTGCGTTCCACAAGGCGCTGCACCACGGTCAGGCATAGGGAGTTAATGTCCTCGTGGGCTGAGCAGAAGCCCATCTGCTTCTGGCCCAGGCCCAGGGTGTACTTCCCGGCTTCCACGCCATCATACTTCTCCAGCTCCACTTGTTCTACGTACTGCGAAGGGAAGTAAACCTCCAGCGCGAGAATGCCCACGTCCTTCGGCCATGAGTCCGACCGAGACAAATGCTCCACAGAGGCGGTGGAGAAACTGAAAGACAAGGAGAATGCTGAGTGTCCTCTGACATGTGGTGGGAGGAGATCGCAGACCCCTCAGGGGCACAGCCAGCTGCATGCGTGCACGCACAGACCTAGTGCGGGCCACGGAGGCCATACCAGACACCTGAGACTGTGACAGCATATAACACACGCTGCCCCAACACAGACCCCAGAGGAGACAGCAGAACCCTCGCGAGCGGGGATATCTGGCTGTACACCCTCACCCAACACAGGCTGGAGAGCCAAGAGAGGGCACAGCAGCCTCCTCATGGGCAGCAATCTGTTAACTACACAGCCCGTCTCAGAGATGTCCCCATTTGCAGATGTCTGCAAAGCAGCAGCAGGGGCCCCTCTCCACACATGCACAGAGCTGCTTTGATTCATGCTCCAGAAGGGAATCTGCAGGTTATAGAACCTGTCCCCCCAACCGCCAAAGCAGTGTTTGTTTTATTCTAAATCACCCCTTGTTTTCAGATACAGCTAACCAGGGTTGCCAACCCTCCAGGATTGGCCTGGAGTTTCCAGGAATTAAAGATTATGTCATGTGATGAAATCTCCAGGAATACAAGCCACCAAAATTGGCAACCCTATTACTAACAGCTCTGTTTGTTACTCTGCTTCAGAGGTGGCCAACCTGAGCCTGAGAAGGAGCCAGAATTTACCAATTTGCCAAAGAGCCACAGTAATACGTCAGCAGCCCCCCATCAGCTCCTGCACCCGCTCCCAGCGCCTCCCACCCACCGGCTGCCAATCAGCGCCTCCCCCTCCCTTGCTGCACCTCCCGATCAGCTTTTTTGTGGTGTGCAGGAGGCTCTGGAGGGAGGGGGAGGAGTGAGGGCATGGCAGGCTCAGGGGAGGGGGCGGGAAGGGGTGGAGTAGGGGCAGGGCCTGTGGCAGAGCCAGGTGTTGAGCAGTGAGCACCTCCGCCCCCCCGGCACACTGGAAAGTTGGCGCCCGTAGCTCCAGCCCTGGAGTCGGTGCCTATGCAAGGAGCTGCATATTAACCTCTGAGGAGCCACATGTGGCTCCGGAGCCCCGGGTTGGCCACCCCTGCTCTACTTGGAGAAGAACGAGCCTTTCTGCAGCTCTGAGTAGTCCGTTCCCCCAGCTGGTGAGGGATTGTTCCCTCCAGTCCCCTTGCCAGTCGTGTGTTAAATGGCCAAACTCAGGGGACTCCCTTCTACTCCTGGGGGTGTTATTCCATGGCCTAACGGATCTCCTGATACTCCATTACATTGCCTTTGCCTACATTCCCTACCACTACGCCTAGCTCTCCAGTCCTCTCCTGCTCTGTTGTTTACACCCTAATTAGTTCATGTATAAAAGGGATCAATTCATAGGCCACGGTCAATGGAGAAGCTCCCATTGTCTTCACTGGCTTGGCATCAGGCCCAAAATGCTCTGTACAGTGAGTGCTCCATGTTACTATTCAAATCACGTCACCCCGGAGCCAAGCTGTACACAATCTGCTCTTCGTAGCTTTCCCTCAACTCCAGCCTGTTGCTGCCCTTCTCTGAAATGCTTCCAAAAATTGTCATCCTTCTCTTTCCGGTGCAGAGAGGCGTCCAGCTGGAGCCCCTACTCCAGATGTAGCTGCACCACAGCTGCAGAGAGAGGCACTCTCCCCTCTCTGATGTGGGACAGGGTGGCTTTGCATGTGCAGCCTAATCAGATTGCAAACTTGGGTCTAGTTAGCTGCCACCCTCTCCCACAGGTCTTCCACCCTTACTGGGTCCCAGCTCTCTCCCTCCCCCTGCATACCTGCCTTTGGGATTATGTTCCTCCACTCCGTTATTGTCAAACCCCGGGCCCTTTGTATTCCTGCTCTGTCCTCACCCTGCTCACATCCCCTCCTAATGCAGTACCAGTTTTACAGTGCACTCCCTTCCCCCAGATCACAGAGCCGCCTCAGTGTGGCTCCCAATGGCTGTTGTGTTAGATCCCCATTCCCGGGCAGTGCCAAAGCCTCCCTCACGCTGGAGTGCAGAGTACAGCCGGTCAGGTCACTCCCCAGCAGAGAGTTATTCAAACACATTCCCAACTGAGCTGCCAGGATTCCCAGAGCATCCCAGCAGGGGCGAAGGAGAGTGCCCCATGTCCCGATCCTCAGGCCTAGCTCCCCAATCTGCCCCTCACCTGGCCTGCTGTGCGGCAGCTGTGAGGTGTGCTGGCCGAAGGGGCCCCTCCTGTCTCTGCAGCGCTCGCTTCACTTGCAAACAGCGCCTGGTTTGACTGAAGAGACGCAACATTTTCCCCAGGCTGATGGGCAAGGAGCAGCAGCGAGGTCTCTTCCCCAGCCCCACCAGCACTTATATAGATTCCCTGCAGCAGGGCCAGGCAAAGTCCCTCCCTGCACTTATCAGGGGAGCGAACTGTGTGTGCTTCACTCATTGCTCAACCAAAGGTCACTGCTCACCGGCCAACACGACAAAACAGGAGCACCCTTTCCTCACAGCCCCCGGGGCCTCCCTCGCCACTGCCTCCCGCAGGGCCCTGCTCCCCTACTCACCTCCTTCCCCTGTGCTGCATCTCCCTGCAGGCCTCACCTCATGCCTCATGGGGCCTGACCTCGCCATAACTCCCTCCTCACCACCCCTGCCCACCCCACGCTCGGGGGGGGGGGCTGCTGAAGGTTCCAGTCTGCACCTGTTACCCTTCCCCCCCCCCCCAAAAGCTCCTCCAGCACCTGGAAGAGGGTCAGGTACCTCAGGGGGTGGGACACACCAGTGAAAGCTGCACGCTCCATGGTGCCCAACTCGAACTCGTCCAGCTGAATGTTTGCCAGAGGGGCTCTTTCCCCAGCGTGTTCTCTGGCACGTTGGGAGGTCCAGGGGCAGCGGCTGGGGAATTGTCAGTGGAGAAAGACAAAGCTAGACACTTTTCCAGAAGGAAAAAACCTGTCGGGTTTCTCCGTCCCAGCTCTGAGAACCAGCTTGTCGAGTCTCCCCAGCCTGCAGCTAAGCAGGGGCCTGCTACGCAAGGAGGCAGCGCCTGTGTCTATTGGTTGTGTCTGAAACACTGTGGGTCTTAGCATGGAAACAGCCTTAGGTCTCCAGACCCCCTGACAGCTGAGTCACGGTCGCAGCTTGGCTCCCCTTTGTACTGTACATGGCACCCTACCTATGGCCCAGCGCCACAGAAGGATTCAGGCACCTAATTGCCACCAATTCCAATGGGAGTTAGGAACCTGTGTCCCCAACCGAACTGAACCCGTCCCGTCCAGGGCCCTGCGTGGAGTGTAACTGTGCAGCCACCAAGATGGTCACATCATTCCCGCCTCTTTGGAATTCCTGGTCCACCACACCAGGCTTGTGTTCTGTGCCCTCCCACTCCAGCACCCTCACGCCCTCCAGCTGCCCAGGGTCTCCCTGCCCAGGGACTGGCTAAGGTGGGTGGGAGGCAAGGAGGTGTAAGAGATGAGGAGTTGCTTGCTCCAGGGTTTTCCCCTAGACCCCTCGGACGGGTGGCCAGCCAGGGAGGCTGGGCAACCCAAGGGGCTAAGTGCAAAGTGGTAGCTGGGGTGACGTGCAGGTGGGGGCAGCTGGCCCTGTGGAGATCTGGGCCTGCGGAGGGATGAAGGCTGGCCTGGGGTTTAGCCACATTCCTCATTTATTGTCTGTTATGGCAGTGCCCTCCAGCCTCCCCCGGCTCCGAGATCAGGGCCCCACTTAGGACATTTGTTTTATGATCCAGCAAGGGAGCACCACCTGCAGGGGGAGAAGCAGCCAGAGGGAGAGGGCAACAGATGGGCCAGCAGAGCGACCGGTCTGAGCGCTAGCAATCACTGTAAACATGGAGTGACTGCTGCTTATGTCAGGGTGGGTGTGATATTGTTAAACCACCCCGTCTATGCTGGGATGAGGGGAGGGGAGTTGCTTTTAGAATCTCAGCCTGTTTCAATTATCCTGGTTAACATGCTTCCTCCCTTCCCTCCCCCGCACCCTTCCAGATCTCTGCCTGGGGCATTTCCAAGACTTTGGCCCAGGTATGATCTAGAGACCACTGAAGTCCAGGTGAGCCTTTCCATTGCCTTACGGGTGCTGGGGCTTCAGGGCACAGGACTAAGCTCCCCTCTTCACTGCAGCGGGAGCCAGGGCGTAGCTGCACTCCCCCGTCATGGTTGTAATTCTAGCTCACACCGTGCATTAATCCATAGCCACACTAGCTGCTCTCCTAGCTCTTGTGCCCAGGTGATGACCCTTCCCATCACGGCAGCTTGTCTTCCTGCTACTTCTACGCTTGGGAGCTCCTGAGACATTGACCACTCATCTTCACTCCCTGGTTGAGGGGTTGGCAAGGAGGGGGCTGTGGGCACATGCAGCACGGGGCAGTGGTGCCCCACAGGCCAGTCTGTGAGGGAAGCCTGCACACCTCCACGGCAGCGCTGACCGGCTCTGGGAGGGGCGGGGTTGTTTTGCTGCAGGGGATTCTGTGGCCAGCAGAGTTCAGGCCAAAGGTCTCCTTTTGTTGTCTCACAGTCCCCAGGGTGGATGTTTACAACAAGCAGCCTCAGTGCTGGCATTTCCGAACTTCTGAGGGCACGGCTTTGCCACCGGCATGTTTCCTACCTCGGGTTGGTGGCTATAATGCATTCACATGCACATATCACAGCTGAAGAACCACGTTATTATGTTTGCAAAGCCAAGCATGCAAAAGTTAGGAAATGCCAGTGACGGATACTCGTGCAACCTTAATTCAGCCCCTTTGTGCATATACATTATGACACAGTCTTTAATTACATGACCGCATACTGTCTTCCCCACAATCAGTGGATGGTCAGTTATTCAGTATTTCTTTATTCTCTCCTCAGGCTTTATTTGTCAAATACCATCCAAACCTTGCTCAGACACAGAATTATTCATTTCCTTCCCAGTGCTCTCCCCACAGCATCTGAGTGCTGCAGAGACAGCACTGGAGCTATCCTCAGAACAGCCCTGTGAAGAGTGGGGGTGATATTACCCCACTGTACAACATTTCGGTTTAAGTGACTTGCCCAGCATCACACAGGAACTCTGTGGCAGAGGCAGGGATAGAATCCAATTCTCCAGGGCAGAATTCGAATGCCTTACTCATGAGACAACCTGCAACCCCCTGCCTTGTGCATGACACCCCTGCCAAATTCTGCAACAAATGAGGCAGGAGTGCTGCAGACAATAGCCCCCTTCACGACACAGCCCTGATTCATCCCCAGAGCAGGTCCATCCTCTGCACTGAACAAGGCAGGGTTCTCTGGAAAAAGATAATATGTGATCCTGTAATTACAGACTGTATCAATATGCATATGTACAAGAGGTCAAATTAAGGTCACATGGGCAACCCTAATACTGGCATTCCCTGACTTTTGAGTGCTTGGGCTTTGCAACCATAATAGTTTTTAATATAGTCGCCTAATTTTAAAAGCCTGAAATTCCAGTATGTCAAACTAGACTGATCCCCAGCTTAGGTCATCAGAGGAGTTCAGCCCTTTGGATCCATAGCACAGATTTCTACTACTTGATCGAATGGAGTAATCAGCAGCAATGGTAAACTGTTATCCTCTCTAGGCATCAGGCAGTATAGGGGGATGACACACACTTTGCCAGGGGTTTCACAGATGTTTGCAAAGTAGTGTAGAGACTCAGAGTTCCCAGGTTCTGGAAGGGAGTGTGCTCTAGCAATTAGACTCCCCTGCCCCTATCCTTCCCCAGACCTCGCCCTTTGCCCTGCTATCCTCCCCCAATGTTCTCCTGCTCCATCCCTCTGCTCCTGTACTCCCCCTATCTGCCTATGTAGCCCCCAGATGCTGACTCCTCTCTTGGCTCCTATCCAATCCCTTGTCTCCTGCCCCTCTCCCGCCCCACCACCTCCTACTTCCCGCTGTTCTCCCCCAGCCTTGCAGCCAGTGCCCCCCAGCCCCCTCTGGCTTCTGCAACCTCCTCTCCCCAGGTCATTCCCCTCATTCCTCATCCCACTGCATTCTAAGTGAGGCTATACCTTCCCCATCCTCACTGCTTGGGCACCAGGAGGGGGAGCACTGCTCCCAGGAGAGAGTCTCCCTGCTCTCAGTTCTGGTGCCCAGCACCACAGCAGCTCACAGCAGCAATTGCAGAGAAAGTCCTGCTCAGCCCAGGCAAGCCTGGGCTGGAGCGTACTCAGTCGCTCTGTGGGGATAGCACCTGCGCAGCCTGGGCATATGTAGGAGCTATGAGGGGCTGGAGCACGCTCAGTGCAGATGGAACCTTCAGAGACTTCAGCTCCCAAACCCTAACCAATCTCTGCTGAGCATGTGACTGAGATCTTGCTGATGTTCGCAACTTGGCCACATTTGGGTGGCTTTTCATGGGAACTCCAGATGGCACCTTCCAGACACACAGGCCACACCCTGCCAAGAAAAATCTCACTACCCATTTGCAGTTAACATGGGCAAAACAACATATTCTCACCTCCTCTGCCCCTTGAAAATGGCTGAACCTTCCCCAAACTATTCCGCTCGAGGCAGGCACCTGGCACAGGAAATATCACTTTAAAGTTTGGCAAAGTTACAAGCCACTGAAAACCGAGGGTTATAATAGGAAGTGTTGGGCAAACATAAATCCAGGCACTCTTACATTAACACTTCCTTGGGCCTGACAAATGGGCTGCAGAGCCTTGAACATGTAGGTGATCAGTTTGGATCCAGTCAGGAGGGTCGGTGGCTCTCAGCTCCAGCTCCCACATCACCAATTCACTGCCATGCTTGGCACTCATTGACAGACCCAGCAGAGTGGCCAAGAACTGCACGGCCCATGGAGACTGAACTACCCCATTCCCAGAGCAGCTGCTCAGACCAGGGACCAGGCCTGCTGGCAGGGCAGCATGTGGGGGATGGATGCTTGCTCTGTAGCTAAATCTCAGCTAGCTCCATCAGTACAAACCTCTCTGCACGTCCTTGTTTATGCTCAGAAGTCAGCACCAGTACGGCTACACAGATCGCTGACTTTGGGCTAATCTCCTGCCTAGGCAAGGCCATAAGACAGGAATATCAGCATTCCATTCCACAGACTGCTCATCAGCAAGTGCTAGCAGAGCTGCTGAGAAATAAACTGGCTTCACAGCACACACCACTGCACTCCGGTTTCCTGACACAAATCCAAAACTCTAGGCTCACATTGTTATTGGTAGCACAAGAAACCCATTTTCAAAAGACGTGCCCTGCTAGAAGGTGGGAGTATTTGGGATTCCTGAATACCACAGCTATCCAGAGAGCAGATTTTACTGGAACTGAACAAAAGCAAATCAATTCTAGAGATATCTTACAGTTTGCTCCATTAAATGTGTGGTTCAGGCACACCTCAAGAAAGCAATGGATCATAGTGCCATTCCTTTTTGCAAAACATTTGTGATATTAAAGATGTCCACAGCTATTGCATATTGTGTTGTATTGAAAAGTGTGTTAAAATTATAAGCTATCACTTTGGGGTTTCCTGGTTATGCTTGCTGGTGAGGGGGCTTTGTAGGGAAGCGAGACACCTGGGTCTTCAGCAGATACTCTGCAAAGATTTCCAGGAAGGGCATGTTCGTAACCCCGTTGGGCAAAAGGACAGCCGCCTGTGAAAGGGTACTGTGACAGGGTACTGGAAACCACTCCCACCATCCCACCCTCCAGTCCCAGCTGCTAATGTTTCACTTCCCAGCGAACCTGGAGAAATGTTACTTTCACAGGGAGCTGTTTTCCTGAGGTCACAGATGCAGGCCGGCCCATGAATGTACAAGGGGAAAACACAAGGGCTCACTCTCTCGCCAGTGAGCCAACGAGTCACCATAGAAACCCAGGCAGGGCTCTGACGAAAGGCCATGCTGGCATGGCCCTGGAACCTTAGAAAGGTTCTTGTCTGGTTTGGAGCACTGCCGAGTTCCCTGAGAGGGAGTGCCCACTTTGCTGCTCACCCTCATGCACGGCCCCTGAGCCTTAGAACCACACTTACGCTCAAACAGATATATTTTGCACACACCTACACCCACACCCACACACCTCTCACTAAGGTGCACCAATCATTTCACCCACAGCTTCCTATGCTCAGAAATGCAGAACCCTGGAGCCAAGGTTAGCGAGCTAGTTACAATCCCCAGCCTGGTCAGTTTCCTGATGAACGGATTGCATGCCTCTGTTTGGCTCCTTGTAAAATCTTCACCCCACCTTTAGCCTTTTGCAGGTTGAACGCCATGAATGTCCGAGATCAGGCTGGGATCTAACACTGGTAAAGCCAGACTGATTCGCCCCCAAACTCCACAGCCTAGCTGCTCCACAAGGGACTCTGTGCCCATTACAAATTTCAATGGACAAACTTTCTTCATAACCCTGTTTGGGGAAAAGACTGTGTGGATTTAACAAAACCAAAACCAAGGAAAGGGGCTTTCGCTTCCTAAGGCAGCCGACCCATTTCATTTAAAGAGCGCCCTGCAGCCCATGACCCAGCAATTCCAGCCCAGAAGAGGCCTTGCTTGGAAAGCTCTGCGGTGTTAATTGTGGACCTGGCTGCTCATCATGGCTTGGTGCATACTAGGGACGAAGGGTCTCAGGCTTCTGACCTGGTGGGAGGAACCAATTCCAAGCTCCGTGGCTGTGCTGGGATAATGCTGGAGAACGTGGTAGCAAACGCTTTGAGTAGCTTTTCCTGGGCAAATGCTGCCTGCGAGGCTTGCAGGAACATGCACCCCATTTCCAAAGTGCCAGGCACAGCAGCACGCATCAGCTGACATCTGCACATGCCTGGCTTCGCACCAGGGGAGGACCAAGGCCAGCACTGTTCCAGGTGTGGTGCAGTAGTCACGCATTGCTTCCTTGTCCAGGCACATGCCTATAATTTAGCTCCTGTTCACTGGCTGCACCCAGCGATTATGGGCCTGGCTTCTCCGTGGTTGTTGAGCTCTTTCAAGTTAAGCCAGGTGGCGAAATGCAACTCTGGGAGCCCTCCAGCCCCGTTTCAATCCAGGCGAGAAACACACTGGGGAAAAGGACATGATGGGAGACACATACACACCTGCATCTGCTCTGAAAGCCCCAGCATTCCTGGGGCTGACTTTTTCACCCTTACAACGACAGCACCAACACAACCATGGCAAAGGAATCTAATGAGGCTGCAAAATAGAGAGAAATAGAACTAGAAAGGGCAGGTGCAGTCCCCGCAAGAGTCCCATGGCCCATACCTCACAGGCTTAGATGCAAGCTCTAAGTGTCTGTGTGTTGGTGCTGGTGCAGCCCAGAGGGTTGATCTGCAGGGCGAGGAGGAGCCAGTCTACGCAGCTCTGAGCCCTGTTTCAATGTAGGTGAGAGGCCACAGAGAAATGTGGGCAAAAGGGCAAGGCCTGAGGGAAAGACCAACTGAAAGCCTTGGAATGAAACTAAGCTGGGGCCTGGAGGGTTCAGGGACTTGGAAGGCGGGCAGGCTGCTGTAGGCACGGCGTTATGGAATTGCACCCCAGCTCCAGCATGCAGACCCTGGCTCGACCGAAAGCAGGGAGAAAAGGCTGGAGTTAAGGTTTTCCTAGGAACATTGACTGAGTCATGTTGCACCTCTGGAGGATTTTCCAGCCCCCTCTAACTTGTTACGTGCAGTTTAATATATTTCAGTGTCTGTTATATAGGCACCACATCTGACGTACACCTGCCAGGCAGGTATGCTAACATTGCTACAAAACCCTGCACTTTTGCATCCTTTCCATTGAATGCACTGTTGCCATTGCACAGTTAAAATGCGACAGGGCCGGCCTGGAAACCCATATCTGAACCCCATACACACCATTTGGCTGAGTTCATCTTCACAGCCCAGCCCCATCTCCAGCACAATCACAGATCATTGGGAGTGGGAAGGGGTTGCTCACATGTAAAGCGTTATACCATCGTTCCAGTTACACTTCAGTGAATGGGATTAGGGACACAGGGTTTCCCACGTTGCCCTCATGCCAACCAATAGCAGCAGTGGTTTACTGCAAAGCAGGATTAGCAGCACATTGGTTTCTGCTGTGAGGTTGTCAATGATCTGTTTACAAGCCATGTGCTATTCAGCCACTAGAGCCCTATGCACTGTACAGTTTCGCGCAGGACATAGTTCTTGATAAACAAAAGGAAACAAAGCAGGAACTCAAGCTGTGTGGAAGCCTGTTTGTTTGCAGCTGTAGTAATTTTCCTCTAACTTCATCCTGTATAAGATGAGGCCTTGTCCACACATACTACTTTAACTATAGTGTGGACTCAGGCTATGCCACCTTACCTCTGTCAGCTTAGCTATGTTGGCATAGCCCCCAGCATTGGCACAGCCTTCACCGCCAGGAGTTTTTCTGATGATGTAGGAACCCTACTGCCCCGAACGATGTTAGCTATGTTTATAGAAGCACTCTTCTGCTGACATAGCTGCATCTACACTGGGGCTTTTGCCAGCATAGCTGTGTCACTAAAGGATGTGTTTTTTCACCCCCTGACCAACAGAGTTATGCCAGTATCAGTTTTATAGTGTAGACCAAGCCTCAGTTATATCAGTATAGGGGTGCTTTATAGCAGTATTGCTATTCCTGTACAGAAAAGCAAATGAGCCAGCGTGGTATCATTGTGTCCACATTAGGGCTGTTACTAGCATAGTTCAGGGGAGAGGCGGGGAATCACCCTTCTAACGCCCTTCAACAGACTGATCCCAGCTGTCACAATGAGGGCTGTATCTTTGCAACCCTTTTTTGGTTTTTTAAATGAGACCTCAGAATTTGCAGAGCGCCATTAAAATTGCAGACGTTGTGATTTTTTTGTAATTCCTCCAATTCTCTCTCCCCCTGCTGCTATTTTGTTGCAGAGGAGTTCCCTGCCCTTGTTTCAATGTGACATTGACAATCTCCTCTCAGCAGCAGCTCACACAGGGAATATGTAGGGACAGGGGGAATATGTGGGGGTGTGACTGAAAGATCCAGAGCAAAAGCCTCTAAGTAAAGAGGACTGACCTCTGGGAACAAAGCCAGGGTGTACAGAAAACCAATCACCAGCTTGGCCCTGGCCAATCCAGCTCACACCTCAGAGGGGGAGGAGGGTGGATTGAAATTGTTGGAGCTGATGAAAACATTTCCAGTGGAATATTGTTCTGTGTATTTGTCTTGGGAACGCATCAGTTTCATTTAGCTAAAATGAAAAGAGCATTCTGATCGGGGCAAAACTTCCCGTTTCGAAGGTTTGGAAACAGAATGGTTTGACTTTTTATTTCAAAAAGACTGCTCATTTTGCAATTTATTTTATATTATAAAATAATTCTTTGATGTGGAAATCAAATCCAAATATGAAATGAATCTTAAACACCATTTTGGGGAAATTTTATTTCACAAGAAATTTTGAAATTCTTTGGTTTTGTTCCAGATTTGGAACTAAAAATATTTTTAAATCCTTGAATTGCCCATAAAACGGAAATTCCAGTTCCTGCCCTGCTCTATTTCTATATTTACCCAGAAGAGAAAATTCCAGGTGCAGCAAAGGTTTACTGCTTAAAATCCATTGTTCCCAGGGCTGCAGGGGAAGAACAGCCCTGTGGTCTGGCAGTCAGGAGGAACATGGGAGCTTGTATCCCGGAGGCAGATGCATGGGGCGCTGGTCACCCAAGTCAACTCTGCAGTGATGACACAGCCTTCAAACATTTCCTCAAAGAGCCCCATCTGGACCTCTGCAGCAATGATGGGCTCATGCTTACTTTTCCAAGCTACTCTACGTACCACCCAGCAGGAGTCGCTGGGCCCTATCCCTCTGCTCCAGGGACACAGGGGGTACTGCTGCAATTCCCAGGCTCTTTGGCCTCAGCCACACGGTGCCTCCCACAGCCCACCCCAGATAAATCTGGTCCTAACAGTTATTAAGCCTGCCATCAGGGCCGGCGCAACCCATTAGGCGACCTAGGTGGTCGCCTAGGGCGCTAACATTTGGGGGGCGGCGACCACAGCAGCTGGATCTTCGGCCGCCCCGGTCGTCAGCGGTATTTTGGCGGCGGGACCTTCCGCCGCCTCTGTCAGGGGCGGCATTTCGGGGGTGGGACCTTCTGCCGCCTAGGGCGGCAAAAAAGCTGGCGGCGCTCCTGCCTGCCATGCGCATCCAACCATTGGTGAAAGCCAAAGTTCCCCCTCTGCTACCTGACCACTGCACCCCGACACCAGACCCAAAGCAGTCTGCCTCCTGGCTAGTCCTGACATTGGCTGACCCACAACTCCTCCCTGACTCTGATCCACCTCAGATGCCAGAAGGGCTCCCCCCCCCCCCCAGCTTCAGAAACCCTCTGCAGCAGGGACTGGCACATTTGCCGGACCAGCTGCCAGCTGATTTCAGACCTAGCACCCCCAGCTGCAGAAAGTGTCCCCACCTTCCGGAGCCCAGGGGCCCAACACTCACAGCCGCAGTCAGACCCGAGAGGACTCAGGGCTCGCTCTCATGCTGCTGGCAGCCTGGGGCTCTCAAACTCTTCAGGGCTCTGCATGGAGCTCTGCCTTCTACAAGCCTGAGCCGCCCAGCGCCTGCCTCTCGGCAGCTGCTGGGCCTGGGCCCCCGCCCATGTGCGGAAGGGAGTCTGCTGTCACCTCGTGGGCACCCTCAAGATTTCATGGGATATTACTTCTAGGACAAGCCAGCCTGGGGGCCAGGGGAGGTCAATGGGAGGAGGGTGTAGACACCCAACACTTCTGCAGCATCCTGCCCATGGCGTGTCATGTTCGGGGAACATCTCTGGCCACAGTGTCATGCAGGAGGTCAGCCGAGATAGCCCAGTGGTCCCTTCTGGCCTTAGAATCTAGGAATCTGTAAGTTAGGCAGCCAAAACTTGAGGCCAATGAAAATCAGTGGCCACTTTTGGAAACCTGGCTTTTATTTTTGAAAGATCTTGGTGAGTGACTATTCCCCATCCTTCCTCGCAGAACCGAGAGAACAAAAGTTGCTCCCTCCCAGTTCTTCTGGCTGTGGACTGGCTAGGCCACAAGTGATAGCCAGGAAAACTCTAGGGACAATTCTAGGAAAAGTCAGGGTCTAGATAAGAGCCTGCAGTGAAGCCAGACCCACAGGATCCATCCTTCAGAGCCCGAGCAACACCTGCAATATCCAGTGTCTACACAGCTCTGTTCAGAGCGCTAACCCGAGTCTGTCGAGCCAGGCTGGATGGCTCGCTCCCGCAGGCTCCAAAACTTTCGAAAAATGTTCAGCCTGAGGTGGAGGTCATAAGTAACTGAAAAAAACAGGGGCTTTTAATGGGAGGTGCCAGGCCACATCAATACTAGACCTTTCCACCAGCACTGCCTATCATTAGTCAGAATAATTCCCTCCCCGCGTGTATTTGAAGCCAGGGAAGTCTGTGCAAATCTAATCCACATCCTGCCCCCAGGTGCTCCGATATGAGAGCCATGGACACAGCACATAGTCCTGGATTTGGGGAAGGGGCTGTTCTGGGGCACCGGGTGGGATCCCTCCTCAGGCACATGTGTGGGATGTGACTGAATCGGGATGCTCTTGAGAGTGGGATGGCCAGTGGGACCTTGCCAGAGTAGCTGCCCTTGACCGGAGAGCGTCCTTACCTCAACGCTAGCCCAGCTCCAGGGCATCCGGACGTACGCATAGCAGCTGGACTTTTGGGAGACCCATCCGGCAGGACAGTCGGTTACGTGTACAGCTTCTGTGTACGAAAACAGCAATAGGGGGTTATCCATGGCAGCTGCATCTGCCCTATCCTGTGCGTGCCGTGTGTGGTGGAGTTAATCACCAAGTGTCAATTTGAGCAAAGCAGAACTGGACGCTGGGCCCTCGCCACTGGATTACACCTATGCTCTGCTCTACAGTTACACACTGAAAGGAGCGCTGCAGAACTTGCTTCCTCCAACAAGCCCCAACGACTGACACTATATACCCCTCCCCTCAAATTCAAGCAATTCCTGACCCCGATGGCCATTGCAGCATTAACTGATGCCCACCCTGCAGCAGTGGCCACAAATACTTCCTAGCTCAGCTGGCCAGAAACCCAAGCCCATTCCTCTTGGATGCAGACTTAGCCACGGAGACCCATGCTTGTGTCACCTCTGGATACTCCTGAAGGCTGTCCAGACAAGGCAGCCTGTTTACTGTCCATTACTCCAGACCCAGGAAGAGTTCACGATTCTGGGCCTTTATATTCAAAACTGACAAGGGCTGAGCTCTGTGAAAACTCAGCTCTCCCCACCCTTCTCCACAGCAGCTGTGCCCCGCAGGGAGACAATGGCTGGGGGAGCCCAGCCACCATGAGGGGGATGGCAAAGGGCATTATTTGTGGCTTGCACCATGCTGTGGAAAGAATTACCATCCAAGGACACGCATAGTAAGTCCGTACTGCGGGACAGGATTAGACTCTATTGGGTGACATTCCTTTAACAGGAAGTGGGAAAGATTCTGCAACCTGCCTCCTGGGCAGTAGGGTTTATGTGGTGTATTCCAGGACACTCTGCTTAGAAGCATGGGGAAGGGAGCAGGAGTTTGAACACGAGCTCTCCACTGCAAGACTGTTGTGGTTTCTTTGTCACACCTTGCTCTAGTCGAGGCCCCCCGGAAATGTGCAATAACCCAATTCAATGATGTGATCTCTTATTGCCTATAATGACCAGGAATGTTCTCCCGAGTACCCCATTAAGGAGGCACTCCATGAATTTTGCATAGTTCCTTTTCCAGGAAATACCGAGCTGTGTGATAACTCAATCACTCATTAACTGTAAGGCTTGGAGCAGATCTCCAAATATTTTAATATTAACTCTGTGTCTTGTTACTCTGGTTTGGAGTAATTCCCACTTCCCCTCTAGATGTACTAGCCCATTTTCCTAGACGAACCCTGACCAGTGCATGGTTATTGACAAGATCTGGCTCCATGGGGTTCCATCAAGTACTTCAGATAAAGCTTCCTCCCCTAATTCAGAGTTTTGCCATGAGGGGGAACTCGCTGTCAAGGCCAACTCCTGACCCCAAGTGGAACGGGTCGGAGTGCTGGAGTGCTCTGCATAGGGTTACCATTCGTCCGGATTCCCCCGGACATGTCCG
>NW_020664561.1:3552989-3641965 GCF_002925995.2 Terrapene triunguis | reverse complement strand
GGGGCTAGGGCAGGATGGGGCGGGGCTAGGGCAGGACAGGGGCGGGGCTCCTCCCGTCCTCTTTTTTGCTTGCTGGATTATGGTAACCCTAGCTCTGCATGAGGCTAAGGGAAGGACTCTTCTGCCCTGAGCCATGGTTCCATCTGTGACTGTTGCAGCCTGGGCCAGCAGTATTCCCTACAGTTGCTGCACTCTGCAGGGTGTCCTTGTGTATTCACCAGCCCAGGACCACTCCTACCCCATCTCAAATCCACCCTCTGACTGCAGGCAGACACCCTCCTACCCCCGCACTGTGGTCTTCAGGGTCTCATTCCCCTTCAGATCACGGAGCTTTATCCTCTCCCAGGCCTATTCTCCCTCCACTACACAAACCCCCATCCCCTCCCATGGGTCGCACAGCTCAGATCTTCTCTTGCTCTAGAGGAATGTGCAGGAAGCAGCTTGTTCTCGTTGGGGGGACCTCACCACTCTGAGGCCAAGTCTGCACTAAAGAGCCTATGCCACAAGAGCCCTCTGGTGGAGGGGGGAGTCAGAGGGCGAGGAATGCGGGCTGCCCAACAAGAGACTGAGACCCAGGCCCCAGAAGCTGTGGAGCAGCCCCACCAGGTACCAGTGGGAAGTAGCCCAGGGAAAAGAGACACTGGTCCTGTTGTGTTGCTGGGAGCCGAGGCAGTGACCCCACATTTCTCTGCCAAGCCTGTGATGGGATCACGTCATGTCTAGGACCCCGGGCTGGGACTCAGTGGAGCAGGGTGGGCCCAGGTCCTCCTGCTCCCGGCCCTGCACGCAGGGCTGGATGAGTGCTAACCCCTTAGGCCAGAAGGCCTGGGCCACTGACAATTTCTTTGCTCAGCCCTCAGCCAAGAGGCCTGAGCTACTATTTGTTCAGTTGTCCAGCCGCAAGCCAGGACGCTCGATAAAATAACCCAGCGCTGAGAAAGGGGGAGCCCCTGACTCTATGACACTGGAACTTTACAGAGATCTGAACCGATCAGGGGACCAACATGCTGTCAAAACTGATGAAGGAGCTATAGACCTTAAAGACATCATTCTATCACCCTCAGACAGACAGGCTAGTGGAGCGCTTCAATAAAACCCTAAAAGGGATGCTGCAGAAGTTTGACGCTGAGGACCCGTGGCATTGGGATTGGTTGCTCTTTCTTATCTGCGAGGTGCTGCAAGCCACTTCGGGGTTCTCACCATTTGAGCTTCTGCACAGGGGAAAACCCTGGGGGTGCTAGACATCCTCTGGGAGATGTGGGAAGAGCAGCCACCCCTTAAGCCCAATGTGGTCCAGTATGTAATCCACCTGTGAGAGGACGTGGAGAGGCTAGGGACATTTGCCCAGGAAAACTTGCTGCAAGACAAACAGAACCAAGAACGAACCTACAACAGAGGGGCCCAGATGAGAGAGTTCAGGCCTGGGGATAGGGTCCTGCAGCTTCTTCCGACCTTGGAGTTGAAAGTGATGGCTTGATGGCAAGGCCCATTTGAGGTAGTGAGGAAGGTAGGGGCAGTCAATTATGAGCTACACCAATCGTAAAATAAAGGAAGACACAAATTTATCACTTCAACCTGCTAAAAGCCTAGTGTGAGCAGGAGGGACTCCTCACATCTCTGCCTGAGTCAGAACTTGGCCCACCCCCCCAGGACAAGACCCCTGACCAGTTCCACCGGAAGGAGACCTCCAGCCGGAGAAAGAGCGCCACTTGCAGCTATTGCCAGAAGTCTACCCCTGGGCGTTCACCGCACTACCGGGGAAAACGCCTAGCCCAGTGGTTCTCAAACTTTTGTACTGGTGACCCCTTTCACACAGCAAACCTCTGAGTGCGACCAGGGCCGGCTTTATGATCCGCAGGTAGGGTGACCAAACAGCAAGTGTGAAAAATCGGGACGAGGGTGGGGCGTAATAGGAGCCTATATAAGAAAAAGACCCAAAAATCAGGACTGTCCCTATAAAATCGGGACATCTAGTCACCCTACCCGCGGGGCCCGATTCCAATACCCGGCGGCAGTCCGGGGCTTCAGCGGCACTTCGCGGCGGGGGGTCCGCTCTGGGTCTTCCGCGGCACCGAAGGACCCCTGCCGCCAAAATGCTGCCGAAGACCCCCGGAGCGGAGCCCTCTTAGGCGCGGGGCCCGATTCCGGGGAATCGGGTGAATTGGCTTAAAGCCGGCCCTGAGTGCGACCCCCCCTTATAAATTTGAAGGACCATAATCCATTTAATGTGGATGTAAGATCTTAACTGCAGTTTCTGCTAAGAACTTTTCATATATGCCCAGAGTCCACAGCTTGGCCTAGGCCATGGGGGCTGGCTAACAGGGAACAATACATAGCTAAGAGAAAGCTGGGGTAAACAGCTAACCTTGTGTTTCAAGTCAGTGAGCAGAGTCAGCATAACTCCGAATGTAATTGGGCATCCTTATTGTGAGTTATAGACACATGAAGCGCTGAGAAAAGCCTCACGGTTACTCCCTAATGCAGGGAGGAGATAGTAGTACAATACCCCTCAGATCCCAGACAGAGTTCAGGGAAAGGCCTAATATGATTGACATGAGTTATGACACCCTCCACTCACAAAGGTATGCCAATTCTAGCCCACAAAAATGCAAGGGTAAACTTATAAACTATTATGTACTAATTACTGCTTTTTTGCTTTAAATCTCCAGAAATATACCTGTTGGTCAACTGGGAGAGCCGCTACCTCATTCCCCTGGACCCCAAAATTAGGATTTAACCTATACATTTTAATAAATATAGTTTGGGGATAATTATCTGGGTGTCAGCAATATGTTAATTTAAGCCTTGGGCGGAGCCATTATGTAATCTTTTAGACCATCGGCTTATTGTGCTTATCTTGTCTTGCTGCTAGAACCTATCCAGGGGCTTGGGAAAACCCATCCCCGTTGCTTCTCTCCGCCCAATAAGCACCCTATATAATCTATTATAATTAATTGTTCTGCAGTGTCTCTGAAACTAATAAGCAAGGTAACACTCCACCAGCGCTGTGCGTAATAAACTCCTGTGCTTAACTCTACACGTGTGAATTTATGTTCCTTCAAAATTAAAAACACTTTTTAATATATTTAACACCATTATAAATGCTGGAGGCAAAGGGGTTTGGGGTGGAGGCTGACAGCTTGCGACCCCACCATGTAATAACCTCGCGACCCCCTGAGGGGTCCTGACCCCCAGTTTGAGAACCCCTGGCCTAGCCCCTGCTGAGGAAGATGTGGGAGGTGGTCCGCCAGGAACTACAGACTATGTTGAAGATGGGGGTCATCAAGGAGTCCCGTAGTGAGTGGTCAATCCGCTTCTGCATTGATTTCCGGAGGGTGAACACTATATCAACGTTTGACATGTACACTATGCTCCAGGTCAATGAGGGACTAGCCAGACTGGGGGTCGCCAAGTATATATCTACCCTTGACCTAACAAAAAGTTACTAGCAGATTCCCCTAACTGCCAAGAAAGACACAAGAAAAGACTCTTCTCCATGGCATTTGGGTTATACCAATTTAAGACCATGCCCTTCGGCCTACACAGGGCTATGGCCACCTTTCAGTGCTTAATGGATAAAGTGTTCCACCTGCATGGGCAGTACACTACCACGTACACTGACAATATCGTCATTTACAGTCGGGACTGGAATGATCATCTAAGCCACATGATGGTGATATTGCAGGCCATCCAGGAGGCAGGGCTAATGCCTAACCTGACCAAATGCAAGCTGGCCAGCTGGGAGGTGACACACATAGGCTACCAAGTGGGGGGCTGGCATCAAAGACTGCTAGTCAGCAAAGTACAGGCCCTAAAGCAACGTGCCATACGAGCCGCAAAAATGCAGGTGCATCACTTGTAGGCCTTGCCAGGTACTACAGATGCTTTGTGCCCAATTTTGCCACCATTGCAGCACCCCTGACTGATGTAATAAAGGACACCAGCCCAAAACAGATCAGGTGGTCCACAGTCTGTGATAAGGCATTCCGGGCACTAAAAGAGCATCCTGACCTCATCAAGAGGTTCACACTACAAATGGAAGCCTCTGATATAGGGCTGGGAGTGGTGCTTTCCCAGGACATCGACGGAGAAGAGCACCCTGCACTGTACATCAGTCGGAAGCTGTTCCCATGAGAAACATCCTATTCAGTCACTGAGAAGGAGGCCCTGCCAGTAAAATAGGCTGTGGATGCCTTAAGATATTATTTGTGAGGGAACGCCTTTCTCTTAGTGGCAGACAATGCGCCATTACAGTGGTTACATTCTATGAAGGATACCAACCCCAGGATCATGCATTGGTACCTCTGCTTGCCACCTTACAGCTTCCAAACATGTCACAAGGCTGGAAAGAACCATAAAAACATAGATTTTTTTGAGAGCCGGGGGTGGTGGTGGTGCAAGGACCACAAGGCAATGCCCTGCCATCTGATCTGAGGAAGAGGGTCTTTGATGGGGTGTATAAACTCCTCTCTGGATAGCAGAGGGTTAACGAGCAGCTCTGGGCTCAGGAGGCCCTTCCCCTCCGAACCTTGCTAAGCATGCGCCAGTTGGAGGCAAGGTTTAAAAGGGAGCTGGCCAACTCAGTTTGGGGTGGACAGAACACGGAGAAGAACCTGCTCTGAGAGCTCCGGAGGGGGACGTAGACAGATCCAGACCAGAAGAAGGAGCACCAGTGAGCAGCAGCTCTCACAGGTCAGAGACAGGTAGTCCACTTGCAAGGTAGTGCTTGCAGGGACAAATTGCAACACACTGTGGGGAAGAGGGAGATAGGAAGTGGCCCAGGGAGGCTGACTTGAGGCACTGTAAGGTGAAAGATGCTGGACAGGCCTCACAGGGCGCAAGGTCTGAACCCAGTGGAGTGGGAGGGCCCAGGTTCCCTAGCCCTCCTAGGCGACCCCTAGGCAGGGTGACTGCCAGCAGCAGTAACCACTAGGCGGCAGACAGCAGATTCGTTCACATGGCCCTTTAACGATCTGGTGGCAATCACTTTGGTGTCTATTCCACACTTTAGCTTCCTTTCAGAGCTAAAGAGTCAATAGACCCCTCCCAACAGGTGAGACATCTTGTCTGGTGAGCATTTATTAAGCTAAGGCTAAACCACACCATTCCCAGGAAGGAACAGCTCTAATGTGTGATAAGGAAAATTTCCAACTATTGTTAGTTTCTCAATCCAAACTCCCATAATTCATGGATGAGCCTACAACTAAAGAGAGCCCCTGCCTGGTGGCAGACTAGAGTAACTCCACCTCCTTGCCCTTTGGTCTCCTAGATGCTAATTAAGAGCCAGAGGAGAGGGAAAACAAAATGTTGGTTTAAAGCAGTTCGGAATAACTTGCTGGTGACCCAAGAACCTGAAACTTCCAGAGGTCAAACGTCCAGATACCTCAGGAATCCTAAATATATAAAATCTTTCACCCCAGCTTAGAAACTGTACATTTGTTTGCTGTGTGACTCAGATCTACATCCCTCTGTGAAAAATCTCTCATGTTCCTCTAATGCAACGTCTCATATCCGATGCTAAGCCTTGAAAGATGTGGAGTGAAGAGTGTTAGATATAATCAAACAACGTATGCACCATGTCCACTAGATTTACAAGACTATAAGGGGGTTTACTTGTTTTCCTTGTAAATGACTTTGGCACCCTAGAAATGATACAAATTGTATTGCGTAAATAGGAAGGTTGAAAGATATAATCACCTCACCAGTGTATAACTTTTGGATATTAAGAGAAATTGCTTAGAAAGGGGGATCCAATTGATAGTCAGGGCTAATAATGAAATGCAATCCATGAAATGAATCAAACCCTCCAACTAATGAAGAAATTTGTTATACACTGATGCCATCTACTGTATATTGCTAGAAGCAGCAGAGGAAGTAAGGAAGCTGAAAGACAAGAGCCATTTGGTTAATGGCCAATAGGAATCAAAGGGTTGCCCCCAGCAAGCCCTGAAATCAAGGAATATACATCTGTGGTCAACTTGTGGAACCCCAGAGCTTGCTGAGCTCCCATGTGGGAAAGACTCACCCTCTTCCAGGGTCACAGAACTAAGCAGAGCTCGCTGAACCCTGTGTGGAAAGGACTCTCCCCCATTCCAGGGTTACAGGATAAGAAGTGCTGAGATTTCATTTCAGACTGTACTTCTCCTGCTGTTCTTTAATATAAATAAGTGAAGTTACCTGTTTAGTCTACACTCTCTAGTGAGTCATCAAGTAGCCGTACAGTATTTTAGATTGTAACTAATGCTGTATGCACATTTTCCTTTATAAGTCCAAGCAAATTGGCCCAACAGAGATCTGAACCAAAACTTTAACCAATCACTTTTGATATTATAAATTTGTCCCTTTCAGAGCAAACCATTAACATGTTGCACTGTCTCCCAGCTTCAACAACAAAGCTGCTGTTGTCTTTTTTTGTAGCATCTGTGCTTTCCAACACCAGGCAGTCAACAGAGTGACACTAGCAGAGGGGGCAGAAGACAAAAGCCAAGTATGGGTAAAATCAGAACCATGTTTTCAAATTACAGACGAGCACAGTGTACAGGATGGAATCATATTTTGAGGACACAGAGCTGTTGTCCCCGCCTCACTACATAGGGATATTATGCAAACAGCACATGCCTCACACCTGGGCATTGACACAAGCTCTAGAGTAGGTTTACTGGCCAGGAATGAATACACAGCTCCGCCCCTTGGTAGACACCTGCGGGTAGTGTGATAACCACCAGCAGAAAGAGATTGTTACCACAAGAGCTGCACCCCCGACCATGGGAAAAGGTGGGAGCCAACTTATTTACCTTCAAGGAAAAGCAGTCCTTGATTACAGTGGAATTACAGTTCTGATTTTTGGGAGGATGATGCCTTGTCTGATACAAGAAGTAAGTCAGTGACTAGCAAATGGAAGGCCTGCTTTGCAAGATGACTATATTCACTGACAACAGACCCCAGTTTGCCTCAGAAGCAGTCAGGGAAATTGGACTCAAAGGGGTGTTTGACACCACACCTTCTCCCTCCCCAGCTACCTATGGAGTAATGGTAAGGTGGAATCTTCTGTGAAAATAGCCATGAGACTGTTTGTTACACAAGGCTGTTTCTTCTGGTTCAGTCTTCTGGCTAGCATTGTTGGCACACAGGAATACCCCATCATAGGGTGCCAACACAGTCCAGAGCAGGCACGGATGGGTCAATGGACCAAAACCCTGCTACTAATGAGGGGAGGCCTGTTGTAGCGAGAAGGATGAGGATACTGCTGAGAGGAGATGGCCAATAATTAGAGCATGCAGGTGCTAGAGTCTGACAAGTCAGCCAAGGACCTACCGGCCCTGGAGACAGGCACTCCTGTGAGGATCCAACCATTAGAGACACCAGAAGGAGAAGCCTGAAGGAGCTGTGAGGGATGCAGTGGCACCCAGGTCATACGAGGGGACTACACCAGAAGAAGTCATCTGAAGGAAGGGGAGACATGAGCCAGCAGATACAATACCCAGAGACCATCCCAGAATGGAGAGCCAGTACCCTCTGGATGCCAGCCACGCAGGGAGGGAGGAGACTCCACAGAAACAAAGTTTGCTAGACTTGGAGACAGGAGACAGAGACAGGTCACTGCTGGTGTGGTCGCCGGTTGAGGAGCTCACATTCTCTGAAAGACTATGTAACCAACTGAGTTTATGGCAAAGATGAGACTCCAACTCGGCTCTGTGTTAGGAACCTCTGGCTAAAGGCACATGGAGGGTGGGCCTCAGTTATTTGTGTTTAATGTTTATATTAAAATGGTTGTAAAGTAGGGATGATGTATTGCTATCAGTGAAATGGAGTCAGAGGGCCTGTGTTCCCTGGAAGGGCTGTTATTGACAGGACACCAGTGGAACAGGAAAGCAATTCAGCCACATGAATGGAGCAGGGCATGGGTTTAATAAAGTTTCATTTGCTCAACCTAACCTGCGTTCAGCGTTCAGCATTCAGCTTCAGCTCTGCGAATTCCCATACGGACTTCCCCTTTCTGCAGAGAGCTTTGAAGGGCTAGGACTGGCACCCTGGTCTCCTTTCCAGGGACAGCAGCCTGCTCAGGGCACGGCCAATACTTGATGACACAGGACAAACACCAATGAATTGTTTGATGCACTCACAAGCCCAACCAGGAAGCGGGGCTGGCAATTCAACACATTCACACCTTTTATTGGGGTGGCTGGAGGGAAAAGAGGCAAGGTAAGGAAGGGCTGGGAATTCATCCACTTGTGCAGCACTCCTGCAGCCCTTTGAGAGAGAGCCAGGAGTGGCCCATGGAACAAAGACCCACTATGTGTGATACAACACCACGACATTAGCAGAGATTAAGAACAGTCAGAACAGCAGCTCTGTTTAACACGGGGGTCACTTTAAGGAGACTGGACTTGGACACCTGGCAACTTCTTACAGTTGGAAGAATCAACGCAGCTGAGGTTCTCTGGGGCAGCCTTCAGAAGCCTGTAGGCTGGGGCCCTGTGACAGAAGCTGACCCATCTTTCCATTGTGTGTTTGTACAATGCCTAGTACTAGGGTTACCTTCTGTCCGTATTTCACCGGACATGTCCGACTTTTGTGTCTTTAAATAGCCGTCCGGGAGGAATTGGTAACAAGGTTAAAAGGTCCTGGATTTTTCCCCCTCCCCTCCCTTCCATGCAGAGTGCGGCGGGGTGATTGGGTGGCTGGGCCTGATTGAGCCACTCCCATTGGCCTCCAGCAGCCAGAGCCCCTCCCCTGCTCCCTGCAGACCGGTGTAACGACACAAACAGCCCCACCGGCAGCGTGTTTTGCCTATACATGGAGCCAGCATCTGACCAGCATGGGCATGGTAAGGAGAGCCCGGGGGGCAGTCAGGGAACAAGGGGAGGGTTGGATGGGCCTGTCTGGGGGTGGGGGTGTGAATATGGGGTGCGGGGGCGGCGGGTTATATTCTTTTGTGGTGCCCGAGCTCCAGCAATATCCAGGGCCAGGGGCCCTGCTCCAGCAACATTTGGAGCTGGGTCTCTCCCGCGGCCCTGCCTGGAGCGGGCCCTGGCCTCCACCTGCCACCCCCTCTCCGTGCGTCCTCTCCCCGCGTCCCTGGCCGAAAGAAAGCAGCGTGCCCCTCTCCCCTACCTGTTTGTGCTGCCTGCTCCCGGCAGCAACTGCTGTCTGCTGCCCCAGGGTCCTAGTGCCCCCCATCCACTAATGGCAAGGCAGGCTGCCCTTACCCTGCCCTTCCACCCTAGCCCTGAGCCTCTCCAATGCCCCAAACCCCTCATCCCCAGCCCTCATCCCCCCGCACGCTAATCCTCTGCCCCAGCCCTGAGCCCCCTCCTGCATCATGAACCCCACATCCTCAGACCCAGCCAGAGCTGTCATCCCCCCGCACCCTAATCCTCTGCCCCAGCCCCGAGCTCCCTCCTGCATCATGAACCCCTCATCCTCAGACCCAGCCAGAGCTGTCATCCCCCCGCACCCCAATCCTCTGCCCCAGCCCTGAGCCCCCTCCTGCATCATGAAACCCTCATCCTCAGCTCCAACCCTCATCCCCCTGCACCCTAAACCTCTGCTCCATCCGTGAGCCCCCTCCTGCATCATGAACCCCTCATCCTCAGACCCAACCCTCATCCCCCTGCACCCTAATCCTCTGCTCCATCCTTGAGCACCCTCCTGCATCATGAACCCCTCATCCTCAGACCCACAGCCCTCACCCCTGCACCCCCTCCTATCCCCAAACTCTGTCCCAACCCCCCTCCCCACACACCCCCTCCTGCCCTCAAACTCCCTCCCAAAGCCTGCACACCCTCCCTTTGCACCACCTCCCACCCCCAAACTCCATCCCAGAGCCTGCACCCCTCACCCCCTCCTGCACACCCACCCCCTGCCCCAGCCCGGAGCCTGCACCCAGCACCCAAACTCTATCCCAGAGCCTGCATCCTGCATCCTTCCTGCACCCTAATCCCCAGCCCAGGACCTGCACCCCAGACCTCCTCCCCCCACCCAACCCCCTTCCCAGAGCCTTAGGCAGGTGGGGGGGTGGGTTCTGGGCACCACCAAAATTTCTACAAACCTGCCACCCATGGGTCAGGGGACAGGTAGGGTCCTGGGGGGCAGTTAGGGTGGGGGGTTCTCAGGAGGGGTCAGTCAGGGGACAAGAAGCAAGGGGGGGTTGGGGGTTCTGAGGGGGGCAGCCAGGGGATGGGAAGTGGGAGGGAGTGGATGGGGGCGGGGTGGGGGTGGGGCTACGGCGCCCCAGTGTCCTCTTTTTTGATTGTGGAAATATGGTAACCCTACTTGTACAGTGTGATCCTGGCCCATGGTGGGGCTCCAAGGCACTGCCATAGGCGCCAACTTCCCCTCTTTTCCGTGGGTGCTCAACCCACCCTCTGCCCCCGGCCCCGCCCCCACTCCACCCCTTCCATGAGGCCCCGCCCCTTCCCCACCCCCATTCCAACCCCTTCCCCAAAACCTGCAGCCTCTCCGCTCGTAAAACCAGTCGAGGTGTTATAGAATGTCTCTGATTTCTCAGCGGCTGGTTGCTGCAGAGCATACTGCAGAAGCTCACTGGAGAGTGAACAGTCCAGAGTCCATCTGGATGGCCAGAATATGGGACACATGAGTAATGGAAAAACTGACACCTGAAGAAAAGGAGCCTTCCTTGAAATGTTCCCCCCTTTCTTAGAATACTCTGCAAAGGAATTCTCACTTACCTCCAGGCCACAGAGACTGTGCTACAACATATAGAAACCAAATGGGGGAAATGGCTGTTAGTAAAATAAGCATTAACAGTGAGTTCATCTTTTCAAGTGGGCTGTCCTCGGGATTTGGCTCCACAAACTGCTGAGCGGCTGCAATTTGCTACCACAGGAGCTGCAGGTGCTGTGACTTGTCTCAGCATTTGGCCCAGGTACAACTGAACAGGCCGAGACCCTGTAACAGCCTTCATAGAAAAACAATGTGAGTCTAGCATCAGGGCTGGCTCTGAGAGAACAAAACATCTGCCTGGAGGAGAGGTATGTCTCCTTTAGGTTACTGCCTGGGTGGGACCAGAGCTTGCATTGGCTCTGTTCCATTTCCTAGTGTAAGGGGACTGTTGCCCCTTACTAACATTCAGTGGGGGTGGTTTGGTTGGCTAGCTCCCAGCACTAAAAGGGGAGGGGTCGATGGGAAATCAGGACCCTGAGACTGACAGTCCCCAGGAACAATGGCGAGAGGCCAATGCTCCAGGTCAGCCTGATTGATAGGGCGGGCAGGCTAATCAGCATGACAGGAGGCCAGGGTGGGTCCCGTCCTCCGTGTGAGTTGGAATTGCCTGGGTCAGACTGAGTGGGGCTGAGCTAAGGAGAAAGCAGGGGCCCAAGCTGAGCTGGAGAGCAGAACCATGCCAGATCCAGAGGAGCCAGAGACACAGCCCAGGGAGAGCAGATCCTGTGCTGGGAGCAGAGCTGCAGCCACAGAGCCAGAGACGCAGCCCAGGGAGAGCAGATCCTGTGCTGGGAGCAGAGCTGCAGCCACAGAGCCAGGTGTGGTGAGCAAGTGGGGCCAGCCAAGGGGGGACCTTGGGCAAAGGGCCCAGCGCAGAAAGACACCCCTAGCCAAGGGCCCTTGCAGGCCAGACCGGGAGGGGGACCGTAACCTGACGGGGGGCTGACGCTGGGAAGAAGGGTCCCACCACTCAAAGCCCGGAGGTGGCCACCATTGCAAATGTCCAACCCGCAGCATACCTGCAGCACAGCCAGGGCCTGAGAAGGAAATCTGGGACCTACAAGGAACAGACTGCGAAGTGCCCTGATGTCCAGAGACACTGTTTGTGATGTTCCCTGCCACAGAGCGGGGTGATGTGTTTTCCTTTAACCTTTCCCATTTTTCCTTGTTCTTTTCTTTAGATTAATTGTTAATTAAACAACTTGTATTTGCTTTAAATTGTATGGAATAATCAGTGGGTCAGGGAGGTGCCCAGTGCAGAGAGGGTACCCCGGAATGGGGACACCCTAACCCCTGTCCTATGTGACCACAGCAGGGTTGGGGGTT
Organism: Terrapene triunguis; assembly: GCF_002925995.2. Lineage (NCBI taxonomy): Eukaryota > Metazoa > Chordata > Testudines > Emydidae > Terrapene > Terrapene triunguis. The sequence goes on along the minus strand of NW_020664561.1, from coordinate 3,629,953 downwards.
GAGCCCCCCAGGAATCCTGGGTCCAGCCTTGTTGGGGTTACGAGGACTCTGCCAGACAGGAGAGTGGAAGGGGAGCCCTCAAGGGCAGGGAGGCCTCTGGGTAAAGGGAGTGGGAGCGAGGACTCAGATCCTTTCGCTAGCCCACTTCACCGGGGTAGTGCAGAAGCCAGGAAAGTTCCCCACAATAGCGGGACCATTCCCCCGCTTACACTAGCAGACCACACAGACTGGGCCATGTGTGCGCATATTGTGGGGCTGCAGTAGTGCTGCACAAATGGATGAATTCCCAGCCCTTCCTTACCTTGCCTCTTCTCCCTCCTTTGACTATCTCCGAGGAGGAAAGGAAGTAGTAGGGGAAAAAGGGGATGTGTTGTCTTGGGTCACTAATTCTAAGTCCCAGGAGATTTCTCTGCAGCTCTAAGTTGCAGGGAGCCAGCTAAACTCAAGATTCAGCTTACAGGGAAGGAAAAGGAAGATGGCTTCCATACTTTGCTTAGAGGCAGAGAATTCCAAGACAGTCCAAGTCCCAGAGCCCAGAACTGGTTCTGCATTCCAAGGGGGAAGAGAACCGACTGCAGAGAGTCCTGGACACCCAAAGATCTAGCGCAAACAGCAAGTTACTCTTTCTTTAAAGGGGTCTGCTTCATCGACTGCTTGTGGCTGGAATACTAAGGCTTATTGTACTTAAGTTAAAAAAACTCTAAATTCTCCATGTGTTGAGCCCCCACAGAATTACTAATGCAGTGGGGAACTTGCCAGGGTTTAGGATTTGAAGAGTCAGACATTGTATTAGTATTAAAAGGCCTCTCAGGAAGCAAAGCGAGGAGGCTGCTTCCGAGTCCACCAAAGAGCCTTCCACCCATGAACCGAGAGGACTAACAAATACAACGAGGGGAACGCAGAGGCACTTTTGAAAACACACCAATGTTCGAAAACAAAATGAAACCTTTGGGTTTGTTTTTGCTGCAAAAGAAGTGTGTGAAATCCTAGTGGAGACCAGAAGAGGGAGCTCTTACCTTTACTGGGGATGAAGGAGTAGTACTCACTCGGACATGAGGTTCTCAGTGAGGAAGCAGGGGAGGCAGCACAGCAGGAAGCAGTCATTGCTATGGGCCAAGTCCCTGCTGTGTTGAACTTATTGGGGCCACTCATACGTGTTCATCAAGGTGAGGAAGGGTCACGCAACCTGGCTTTGTACCATTGGATTCAAGACAGGAAATGGCTCAGAGAAAAGGAAGCCATGAAACCCTGGGTGGTTATACTGGAGAGGATGGTCTACAGTGGAAAAAAAAACGGTTACTCACCTTTGTAACTGTTGTTCTTCGAGATGTGTTGCTCATATCCATTCCAATTAGGTGTGCGCGCGCCGTGTGCACGATCGTCGGAGAATTTTCTACCCTAGCAACACCCGGTGGGTCGGCTGTGGAGCCCCCTGGAGTGGCGCCTTCATGGCGCTGGATATATACCCCAGCCGACCCAGTGCCCCCTCAGTTCCTTCTTGCCGGCTACTCCGACAGTGGGGAAGGGGGGCGGGTTTGGAATGGATATGAGCAACACATCTCGAAGAACAACAGTTACAAAGGTGAGTAACCGTTTTTTCTTCTTCGAGTGCTTGCTCATATCAATTCCAATTAGGTGACTCCCAAGCCTTACCTAGGTGGTGGGGTCGGAGTGAGACATCGCTGTGTGCAAAACCGCTGATCCGAATGCAGCATCGTCTCTGGATTGCTGTACCAGCGCATAGTGAGCGGCGAATGTGTGGACTGATGACCAAACCGCCACTTTACAAATGTCCTGGATTGGGACCTGAGCCAGGAAGGCGGTCGAGGAGGCTTGGGCCCTCGTGGAGTGGGCGGTGAGGCGCGGCGTCGGGACACCGGCCAGGTTGTAGCAAGCACGAATGCAGGACGTGATCCAAGAGGACAGGCACTATGAGGAGACCGGTGAGCCTTTCATCCGGTCGGCCACTGCAACGAAGAGTTGTATCGTCTTCCTAAATGGCTTTGTACGCTCAATATAGAAAGCCAGGGCCCTGCGTACGTCCAAGGAATGCATACGCTGGTCTTGACGGGTAGCGTGCGGCTTAGGATGGAAGACCGGGAGAAATATATCCTGGTTCACATGAAAAGGTGAAACTACCTTGGGAAGAAAGGCAGGGTGGGGGCGAAGCTGCACCTTGTCCTTATGGAAAACTGTGTATGGAGGCTCAGACATAAGCGCCCTGAGTTCAGAAACTCGCCTTGGTGAAGTGATGGCTACAAGGAAGGCTGTCTTCCAAGATAGGTACAGGAGTGAACCGGTAGCCAATGGCTCGAACGGAGGCCCTGTGAGCTTTGAGAGAACCAGGTTGAGATCCCACGTCGGAACGGGCTGGCGTTGCTGTGGGTACAGTCGGTCTAAGCCCTTGAGGAATCTAACGACCATCGGGTTAGAGAAGACCGAGGAAGCGAGTTCTCCTGGGTGGAACGCCGAAATAGCGGCCAGGTGAACCCTGACCAAAGATATCGCCAAGCCCTGCTGTTTTAGGGATAGGAGATATTCAAGTATAAGAGGAATTGACGCCTGCAAGGGGGGCGTGGCTCGCTGCTCGCACCAACAGGAGAACCGTTTCCACTTGGCTGAGTAAGTGGTCCGTGTAGAGGGCTTTCTACTTCCCAGCAGAATCTGTTGGACGGAATGCGAGCATTGCTGCTCTGTCCGATTCAGCCATGGAGCATCCACGCTGTGAGGTGGAGCGATAGCAGGTCGGGGTGACATAGTCGGCCGTGGTCCTGAGAGATCAGATCTGTGCACAAGGGAAGCGTGATCGGTGTTTGAACAGATAGCTCCAAAAGCGTGGTGTACCAGTGCTGCCTTGGCCAAGCTGGAGCGACTAGGATCACCCGTGCCCGGTCTCTGCGTAGCTTGTGCAGTACCCTGTGGACCAGTGGAAATGGAGGGAAAGCGTAGAACAGGTGGTCCTTCCACGTTAGAAGGAACGCGTCCGACAGGGAGCCCAGAGATCGCCCTTGTAGGGAGCAGAACGCGTGGCACTTCCTGTTGGCTCGAGATGCGAACAGGTCGACCTGGGGAAATCCCCACCTCTGGAAGACGGAATAGATGATGTCCGGGCGAATCGACCACTCGTGCGTCTGGAAGGAGCTGCTGAGACGGTCCGCTAGCGTGTTCTGGACTCCAGGAAGGAACGATGCCGTGAGCTGTATCGAGTGGGCGATGCAGAATTTCCACAGGCGAATGGCCTCTTGGCATAGAAGCGACGAGCGGGCTCCTCCTTGCTTGTTGATGTAAAACATAGCCGTGGTGTTGTCGGTGAGGACTAACACGCAACGGCCCTGTAGGAGACCGAGAAACGCCTGACAGGCGAGGCGCACCGCCATCAGCTCTCGAACATTGATGTGCAGGGCTAGTTGGGATGCGGTCCACATTCCCTGGGTATGGTGCTCCCCAAGGTTAGCGCCCCAAACCAGAGATGAGGCGTCCGTGACCAGGTGCAGGGAGGGTTGAGGGGCATGGAACGGCACTCCTGCACAAACTGCCTTGCGGTCCAGCCACCAGGTGAGAGAGGCCAGGACCGAGGTCGGGATTGTGACTACCATGTTTAGGCTGTGTTGCTGAGGGCGGTACAGTGACGATACCCAGGCCTGCAGTGGGCGAAGTCGAAGTCTGGCGTGCCTGGTTACGTAAGTGCAAGAGGCCATGTGACCCAATAGGGCAAGGCACGTCCTTATTGTGGTAATCGGAAAGGCCCTGAGCCCTCGAATGATGCTTGTGACGGTATGGAAACGATTGTCTGGTAGAATAGCTCGGGCAAGTCTGGAGTCTAGGACTGCCCCAATAAATTCTATCCTCTGGGTTGGCTCTAGAGTGGACTTCTCTTTATTGAGTAGAATGCCCAACTTGTGGAATGTTTGTACTATTATGTGGACGTGAGCTTGAACTTGCTCTCTGGTGCGGCCGCGCACCAGCCAGTCGTCTAAATACGGGAACACCTGTATCCCTTGTCGACGAAGGTATGCTGCCACGACAGCCATACATTTTGTGAACACTCTCGGAGCCGTGGACAAGCCGAAGGGAAGGACTGCAAATTGGTAGTGCACCTTGTTTACCACAAATCGAAGGAAGCGCCTGTGAGGGGGGTAGATCGCTATATGAAAATATGCGTCCTTCATGTCGAGGGCGGCAAACCAGTCTCCAGGATCCAGGGAAGGGATAATGGTCCCCAAGGAGACCATGCGGAACTTCAACTTTACTAGGAATTTGTTGAGTCCGCGTAAGTCTAAAATGGGTCGCAGACCCCCTTTTGACTTGGGGATCAGGAAGTAGCGGGAATAAAACCCCCTGCCCCTTAACTCTAGTGGCACCTCCTCTATGGCTCCCATAGATAGGAGGCCAACAACCTCCCGTATAAGGAGATGCTCATGAGAAGGGTCCCTGGAGAGGGACGGGGATGGGGGTGGGAGGGGGGGAACGAAGAAAATTGGATAGCGTAACCTCTCTCCACCATGCGAAGGACCCAACAGTCTGATGTTATGAGGGACCAAGCACGGTGGAAACGGGAGAGGCAATCCCGAAAGGAGGGAGATGGATCCTGGGTAGTGGCTGGGGCGCCGTCCTCGACCGCACCTTCAAAAGTTTTGCCTAGGACCTGAAGGTGGTCTAGGCGGGCCCTGGTTCTGACCGGGTTGAGGGCCGGTCGACCTTCGCCTACCACCTCGTCCCCGCCTTCTGGCGAAGTCCTGTCTCGGACGAGGCGGGGGAGGGTAGAACCTTTGAGGCTGGGGCCTAAAGGGTCTGCGCTGGGGCCCTGGGACATGCATCCCCAGGGAGCGCATGATAGTTCTCGAGTCCTTGAGGTTCTGCAGCCGAGAGTCCGTCTTCTCCGAGAACAACCCCTGGCCCTCAAAAGGTAAATCCTGCAGGGTCTGCTGCAGTTCCGGCGGCAAGCCTGAGACCTGGAGCCAGGAGACTCACCGCATGGTGATACTTGACACCAGCGTCCTGGCGGCCGAGTCCGCTATGTCCAATGAGGCTTGTAAGGAGGTCCTCGCCACCTTCTTATCCTCCTCCACTAAGGCCCCGAACTCTTCCCTTGAGTCTTGGGGAACCAACTCTTTGAATTTCCCCATGGAGTTCCATGAGTTGAAGTTGTAGCGGCTCAAGAGCGCCTGTTGGTTTGCCGCTCTGAGCTGCAGCCCTCCCGCCGAGTACACCTTACGCCCGAACAAATCGAAGCGCTTAGCGTCCTTCGATTTGGGCGCTGCAGCCTGCTGGCCGTGACGCTCTCTTGCGTTTACCGATGACACCACTAGTGAACACGGTGGGGCATGAGTATATAAGTACTCATAGTCCTTGGAAGGGACGAAGTACTTCCTTTCCACCCCTCTGGCTGTGGGTGGATTAGAGGCAGGAGTTTGCCATATTGTAGTGGCATTAGCCTGAATCGTCCGAATCAGAGGTAATCCCACCCTGGATGGGGCAATCAGCCGAGAGGATGCTCACCACCGGGTCCTGCACCTCTACTATCTCCTCCGCCTGGAGGTCCATATTACGCGCCACCCTACGTAATAGGTCCTGGTGGGCACGAAGATCTATCGGGGGCGGGCCCGAGGCTGTTGTGCCCGCCACTGCCTCATCTGGGGAAGATGAGGAGGATGCCTCAGGGGGCAAGGGGTCTAACGGAGGGTCCTGTTCTAAGGGTCCCTGAAGCGGAGCATCGCCTGCCCCTGGAACCAAGGCCTGAGGTGGTGTAGGCACGGGAGCCTCCATGGCCCCTGGGGGAGGACGGGAGATGGTGGCCTCCGGGACTCTGGGCTCAGAGCGTGCCGAGCGAGAGGCTGATGGTGGAGCCCCTTGCGCCTGGTGATACGCCCACGGGGTCCAGAACGACCAATGCGTAGGTCCCTGCGCAGGGTCCTCCGCCGTCTCCTGCCAGTGGCCCAAGTCAGCCGCAGCAGCCTGACCCTGAGGAGGGTATGCTGATCTCGAGGCCCCGTCGGAGGAGAGAGACGCTGATCTCGAGGGCCAAGGCGGTGCCGAACGCGTCGGAATTGACTCGGTATGATACAGTGCCGATCGGTGCTGGTCCGAAGGCGATCGGTCCCTACACGGTGCCGGCGAGTGGTACCGGGATCGGGATCGGTGCCGCTGGCCATGTCGGTGCCGAGATCCGGATCTGGACCTAGAAGACGACGACCACGAGTAGACGTGGTACTGGGAGCGGCCTCTCGAACTGGAGCGGCGCTCGTACCGGTGCCGAGAACTACGTCTTGAGTCCGATCGGTACCGATGATCCTGACGGTGCCGAGACGTAGACCGGTGCCGTGAAGAGGATCTGGGCCGCGAGTACGACCGGTGCCGAGGTGATAGTTGGCGCCGGGACTGCGAGCGGCGTCAGGACCTGCTCCGAGACCTGGAGCGGTGCCGTGGGTCCTCGTCCGGAGACGGCGGGCGTACCAGGGCAGGCTTGCCCCTGGATTGCACCGTGCGAGGAGCCGACGGTGCCGGTGGTTGAGACGGCGACGGCTCCGTGAGAGCGATAAGGTCTTTCGCCGTCGCGAAGGTCTCCGGAGTGGACGGGAGATAAGGCTCCACCAGCGACCGGGGTGGTGAGCCAGTCCGCACTGGACTCAACAGCCGTGGCGCCGGAGTCAACGGTGTAGGAGGTACTTGCTGCTTCTGGCGCTCTAAAGGTGGACGCAGCTCTACCCCCGGCACCGGGGGAGCCGGCGTCTGCAGGACAGCGGTCTCCTGTGCCTTGCGGGATTTCTTGTGTCCCAGAGACAGGGAACGGCGCCGAGGTCCCTGTGGCGGTCGCGGTGCCGAAGGAGGCCAGTGCCGTGAGGTCTTATCCAATTCTGCCCGTGGTGCAGTACCGGTCGGTGCCGCAGGGGCGCTGCGCACCGAGGCGCTCGGTGCCGGGGCTTGGCGCGCCGAGGGAGGATCCGGGCTAAGTGCCGCCTCCATGAGGAGCTGCCTGAGCCTAAAGTCCCGCTCCTTTTTGGTTCTCGGTCTGAAGGCCTTACAGATCTTGCACTTATCTGTCTGATGGGACTCTCCTAGACACTTCAGACACGAGTCGTGCGGATCACTCGTAGGCATAGGCTTAGCACAGGACGCGCACGGCTTAAAGCCAGGAGCCTTGGGCATGAGCCCGGCTATGCGCCGGGGGGAAAAGCGGGGAGAACAACCCCCTTAACCCCACTAACTATTTACAACTACTTACTAACGAAGATGAATATCTATCTAACACTATACAACAACTATAACTACAACTATCTACAGAATTAACAGGATAAGCTAGGGAGAGTGGACAACAGCTATGCCGCGCTCCACAGTTCCAACGACCGTCAGGGGCGGTAAGAAGGAACTGAGGGGGCGCTGGGTCGGCTGGGGTATATATCCAGCACCATGAAGGCGCCACTCCAGGGGGCTTCACAGCCGACCCACCGGGTGTTGCTAGGGTAGAAAATTCTCCAACGATCGTGCACGCGGCGCGCGCACACCTAATTGGAATCGATATGAGCAAGCACTCGAAGAAGAACTGATTACTTCCAGGAATTTCATAGGTGAAATATGGGGGAAATACAGCACCTGGAGGATTCCTGGAAACCTCTCAGAGAAATAGTTGGTTAGTTGTCTCTTCTAGAAGATAACACTGCTGTTTTGTTTGACTGTTAAACCCTGACCACGACTCCTATCACCCTTATCACTACGGGGTGATATTACGTGGTTACCAGTTTCAGCATGTCATGATAAAGGACACAAATTGCAAGCTGTTTGTTAGATTGAGGTGCCAACCCCACCCGACTGCAAACAGCAGATGAACATTGGAATGATACCCTGGCGTGTCATTTGGTTTGGTAAGAGTGAGATACAGAATTCTTCTGAAGAGTATGTGTTTGCATAATGGGGCTGATGAGCAAGTACGCAGAGTGCAGTCGGACTCCGCAGGAACCAGAGTAACAGCGTGAAGCAGGGGGCTATACAGAGTTTTACAATAAAAACATAACGCTGGTAAAAGCGGGTACGTGCAGAAGTTCTCATAGCCTGTCATCTTACCAGTGGTGTACTTGGCTTTAGCGGCTCTGAGAGAGGCCACCTCAGGGTAAAGCCTCCAAGGGAAGGGGTATGAGGAATCACAACTGCAAAGTCTCCAGGAGAAGGAGGAAACTTTAAGGCAGAAAGCAGGGCCAAGCAAAGAGGAACTTCCTTAGGGTATGTCTACACTACAAAATTAGGTCGGATTTATAGAAGCCGGTTTTATAGAAACCGGTTGTATGCAGCCGATTGTGTGTGTCCCCACATAAAATGCTCTAAGTGCATGAAGTCGGCGGACCGCGTCCACAGTACCGAGGCTAGCGTCGACTTCCGGCGCATTGCACTATGGTACCTATCCCACAGTTCCCGGAGTCTCCGGCGCCCATTGGAATTATGGGTTGAGATCGCAATGCCCGGATGATGCAAAGCAGTGCCGCGAGGGGTTCTGGGTACATTGCGTCAGGCCCCTCCCCCGCCGTCACAGCAACGGCAGACAATAGATTCGCGCCTTTTTACCTGGGTTACCTGTGCAGACAACATACCACGCCAAGCATTGAGCCCGCTCAGCTCAGCTCACCGTCACCATATGTCTTCCGGGTGCCGGCAAACGTGGGACTGCATTGCTAAACAGCAGCAGCAGCTTACTGCCTTTTGGCGGTAGACGGTGCAGCATGACTGGTAGCCTTCATTGGCGATCTGGGTGCTGGCAGCTGTGGGGCTGGCAGCCGTGGGGCTGCATTGCACCAGCCCCTTGCCTTTTGGTAGAAGATGGTTTATTACGACTGGTAACCGTCGTCGTCGTACTGCAGTGGCTGTCGATCATGGGCACCCGGGCAGACAATGATGGTTATCAGTCGTAGTATGCTATTTTCTGCCAGGCGCCCTGTTGGCTCATTGCACGTTAGCAGAGTCGTAGTATGCTATTTTCTGCCAAGTGCCCAGTATTGTCTGCTAAGCACCCAGAAGAGGCCGATGGCGATCTGGGTGCTGGCAGACATGGGGCTGGCAGACGTGGGGCTAGATTGCTACACAGCAGCAACCCCTTGCCTTTTGGGCAGAAGATAGTATATTATGACTGGTATCCGTCGTTGTCATACTGCAGTGGGCATCATATTGTGCAGTAGACCTGAAGGCTTACTGCCAAGCGCCCAGTATTTGCTGCCAAGCACCCAGAAAATGCCAAGGGCTATCAGTCATGCTGCACCGTCGTCTTAAGATGTAAAAAATAGATTTATTCTGTATTCATTTGCTTCCCCCCTCCCTCCTGCTAAACCCAGGCTTTTGAGTTCCATCTTTGGGGGGGGCCATTCTGTGTGACAGTTGTTTGTGTTTCTCCCTGATGCAAAGCCACCTTTCTTGATTTTAATTCCCTGTACCTGTACGCCATGTCGTCACTCACCCCTCCCTCCCTCCCTCCCTCCCTCCCTTCTTCCCCTGGTCCGTCAGATACTACTTTCGCGCCTTTTTTCAGACCAGACGCCATAGCCAGCACTGGGATCATGGAGCCCGCTCAGATCACCGCGGCAATTATGAGCACTATGAACACCACGCGCATTGTCCTGGAGTATATGCAGAGCCTCCTGGACATGCCAAAGCCAAACCAGGACCAGCTGAGGAGGAGGCGATTGCAGCGCGGCGATGATAGTGATGAGGAAATTGACATGGACCTCTCACAAGGCACAGGCCCCAGCAATGTGGAAATCATGGTGTTACTGGGGCAGGTTCATGCCGTGGACCGCCGATTCTGGGCCCGGGAAACAAGCACAGACTGGTGGGACCGCATCGTGTTGCAGGTCAGGGACGATGCCCAATGGCTGCGAAACTTTCGCATGCGTAAGGGCACTTTCATGGAACTTTGTGACTTGCTTTCCCCTGCCCTGAAGCGCCAGAATACCAGGATGAGAGCAGCCCTCACAGTGGAGAAACGAGTGGCGATAGCCCTGTGGAAGCTTGCAACGCCAGACAGCTACCGGTCAGTGGGGAATCAATTTGGAGTGGGCAAATCTACTGTGGGGGCTGCTGTGATCCAAGTTGCCAGGGCAATGAGAGACCTGGTGATATCAAGGGTAGTGACTCTGGGAAACGTGCAGACCATAGTGGATGGCTTTGCTGCAATGGGATTCCCAAACTGTGGTGGGGCGATAGACGGAACCCATATCCCTATCTTGGCACCGGAGCACCAAGCCACCGACTACATAAACCGCAAGGGGTACTTTTCAATGCTGCTGCAAGCCCTGGTGGATCACAAGGGACGTTTCACCGACATCAACGTGGGCTGGCCGGGAAGGGTACATGATGCTCGCGTCTTCAGGCAGTCTCTTCTGTTTCGAAAGCTGGAGGAAGGGACTTTCTTCCCGGACCAGAAAATAACCATTGGGGATATTGAAATGCCTATCGTTATCCTTGGGGACCCAGCCTACCCCTTAATGCCATGGCTCATGAAGCCGTACACAGGCAGCCTGGACAGTAGTCAGGACCTGTTCAACTACAGGCTGAGCAAGTGCCGAATGGTGGTGGAATGTGCATTTGGCCGTTTAAAAGCGTGCTGGCGCAGCTTACTGACTCGCTCAGACCTTAGCGAAAAGAATATCCCCATTGTTATTGCTGCTTGCTGTGCGCTCCACAATATCTGTGAAAGTAAGGGGGAGACATTTATGGCGGGGTGGGAGGTTGAGGCAAATCGCCTGGCCGCTGATTACGCGCAGCCAGACACCAGGGCGGTTAGAGGAGCACAGCAGGGCGCGGTGCGCATCAGAGAAGCGTTGAAAACCAGTTTTGTGACTGGCCAGGCTACGGAGTGAAAGTTATGTTTGTTTCTCCTTGATGAACCCTCCGCCCCTCCCCCACCACCCGGTTAACTCTACTTCCCTGCAAACCAACCACCCCACCCTCCCCTACTATCCTCCCCCCTTTGAGCACCACTTGCAGAGGCAATAAAGTAATTGTTACTTCACATTCATGCATTCTTTATTAATTCAGCAAACAACTAGGGGGATAATTGCAAAGGTAGGCCTGGATGGGTGGGGGAGGAGGGAAGGAAAAAGACACAGTGCACTTTAAAACTTTAAAACTTATTGCACTGGAAATCATCTAGGCTGGAGTGATTGGGTGGCCGGAGGCCCCCCCACCGTGTTCTTGGGCGTCTGGGTGAGGAGGCAATGGGACTTGGGGAGGAGGGCTGTTGGTTACAGAGGGGCTGTAGCGGCGGTCTCTGCTCCTGCTGCCTTTCCTGCAGCTCAACCATACGCAGGAGCATATCACTTTGATGCTCCAGCAGCCGGAGCATCGACTCTTGCTTTCTGAGTACAAGTTGACGCCACCTCTCCTCTTCAGCCCGCGTTTCAGCACGCAACTTCTCCTCTTCAGCCCGCGATTCAGCACGCCACCTCTCCTCTCGTTCATATTGGGCTTTTTTAAAATCAGTCATTGACTGCCTCCACGCATTCAGCTGTGCTCTGTCAGCGTGGGAGGCAGTCTGTAGTTCAGTAAACATTTCGTCACGCGTCCTTCGCTTCTTTCTTCGAATATTCACTAGCCTCTGCGAAGGAGTAAGATTTGCAGCTGGTGGAGAAGGGAGAGGTTGTTAAAAAAGATACATTTTAGAGAACAATGGGTAGACTCTTTCACGTTAGATTTTGCTGTTCACAACATCACACAGCACATGTGCTTTCGTTACAAGGTCGCATTTTTCCTCTTATATTGAGAGTCTCCTGGTTTGGTGTGAGAGATCACTCACGCAGTGCCAGGACACAGATTTCAGCTTGCAGGCAGCCATGGTAAGACATACAGTCTTTGGGCTTTTTTAACCTTCTTAACATGTGGGGATGGTTTCAAACAGTACTGCCCTCATTTCCCATACCAAGCACCCGTTTGGTTGGCCATTTAAAATGGGTTTCCAATGTAAAAGGAGGGGCTGCGATTTCAGGTTTAACATGCAGCACAAACCCAACTAACTCCCCTCCCCCACACACCCAATTCTCTGGGATGGTCACTTCACCCTTCCCCCCCACCGCGTGGTTAACAGCGGGGAATATTTCTGTTCAGCAGAGCAGGAAGGGGCACCTCTGAATGTCCCATTAATAAAATCGCCCCATTTCAACCAGGTGACCGTGAATGATATCACTCTCCTGAGGATAACAAAGAGCGATAAGGAATGGATGTTGTCTGCATGCCAGCAAACACCGGGACCATACGCTGCCATGCTTTGTTATGCAATGATTCCAGACTACGTGCTACTGGCCTGGCGTGGTAAAGTGTCCTACCATGGCGGACGGGATAAGGCAGCCCTCCCCAGAAACCTTTTGCAAAGGCTTTGGGAGTACATGAAGGAGAGCTTTCTGGAGATGTCCCTGGAGGATTTCCGCTCCATCCCCATACACGTTAACAGACTTTTCCAGTAGCTGTACTGGCCGCGATTGCCAGGGCAAATTAATCATTAATCATTAAACACGCTTGTTTTTAAACCATGTGTAATATTTACAAAGGTACACTCACCAGAGGTCCCCTGTGTGCCCTCAGGGTCTTGGGTGAGTTCGGGGGTTACTGGTTCCAGGTCCAGGGTGACAAACATATCCTGGCTGTTGGGGTAACTGGTTTCTCCGCTTCCTTGCTGCTGTGAGCTATCTATGTTCTCTCCATCCTCATCTTCCTCGTCCGCCGAACCCGCTTCCCTGTTTCCAGAGAGGGACTGATAGCACACGCTTGGGCTAGTGGTGGCTGCACCCCCTAGAATGGCATGCAGCTCCTCGTAGTAGCGGCATGTTTGTGGCTCAGCCCCGGACCTTCCGTTTGCGTCTCTGGCTTTGTGGTAGGCTTGCCTTAGCTCCTTAATTTTCACGCGGCACTGCTGTGTGTCCCTATTATGGCCTCTGTCCTTCATGGCCTTGGAGACCTTTTCTAATGTTTTGCCGTTTCTTTTACTGTTTCGGAGTTCGGCGAGCACTGCTTCATCTCCCCAGATGGCGATCAGATCCCGTACCTCCCGCTCGGTCCAGGCTGGAGCTCTTCTGCGATCCTGGGACTGGGACTCCATCATGGTTACCTGTGCTGATGGGCTCTGCATGGTCACCTGTGCTCTCCACGCTGAGCAAACAGGAAATGAAATTCAAACGTTCGCGGGGCTTTTCCTGTCTACCTGGCCAGTGCATCTGAGATGAGAGTGCTGTCCAGAGCGGTCACAATGAAGCACTGTGGGATAGCTCCCGGAGGCCAGTAATGTCGAATTCCGTCCACACTAACCCAATTCCGACCCCCTAAGGCCGATTTTATCGCTAATCCACTTGTCGAGGTGGTGTTAGGAAACCGGTTTAAAGGGCCCTTTAAGTCGAAAGAAAGGGCTTCGTAGTGTAAACGTGTCCAGGCTTAAGTCGATTTAACGCGGCTAAAGTCGACCTAAACTCGTAGTGTAGACCAGGCCTTACAGTTGTGCACACATGCAGTGGGAGAGAAGGATCTAGAAAGACCACATTAAACTCCCCAGATCTCCTGGCTGTGGAAGCAGCCATCAAGAGTCGTGCTCCAGTACACAAGCCTCAGCACAGGACTGCAAAGGCTCCCACATGAAACAAGCAAGATCCCAGGAGAGGGATGTGTGACCTTCTGATTGACAGCAGTCAACGTATCCCTGTCCTCACCCTTCCCAAAACTGCTCAGCAAAAGCCTGACTCTTCCCTCAGCTACCGCTTTCCTCCTGTTAACCTCAAGTGACCTAAGACATCTTCCTTGAATGCACCCCAAGTAAGCCCCAGTGAGAAGGAACTGGCGAGTGGCTTACTTGGGGTGCCCTAAACAGCCCGATGCTGGTACGAGGTTGCCAGGTCTCAACGCTGCTGATCAGATCATGTGCTGGGCCTGTGTTTTTTCCAGCAGTGTGGTTGCAAGTGCGAGTCAACAACAGAGACAGAAGCTGCATTTTCCATCTTTCCTGTTCTTTTCTCTTCCCTTTTGTGTGTTTGTGTCTTGTTTTATCTTCTATGAAATGGGATCAGATTTAACAGCAGCACCACGAATGACTGCTCTGTGATAAATGAGAGGGAGGGTAGCTCCCTTTGTGGACACCCAGCCAGCCAGTTAGCTATAGAATCCCTCTTGGTAGCTGTTCTCTACTTGCTTTACCTGTAAAGGGTTAAAAAGTTTGACTGCATGCATAGGTAAAGGGAAGTGAGTGGACACCTGACCAAAAAAGCCAATGGGAGAGCTAGAACTTTTTAAAATTGGAAAAAAACTTTCCCTTTGTCTGTCTGTTATTGTTCTCCGGAGACAGAGCAGAGACAGGGCTGAGACTGTGCTGTAAAAAGCTTTTTGTCAAGATCATACCTAAAACTCCTCATTTGAAACCCCAGATATGTAAATAAATCAAAAAGTGTCTAGAAAGACGTGATTAGGTTTATCTCTGTTTATTTCTTATTGGCTTGTGGACTCCGCTGTGCTAACCCCAGGTGCTTTTGTTTTGCTTGTAACCTTTAAGCTGGACCTCAAGAAGGTTATTCTCGATGTGTTTTTTTTTTGTAAGTGTGTTTTTTAAATCTAGCAAGAGCCTAAGTTCCAGATGTATTTTCTTTCTTTTTGTTTTTAATAAAATTTACCTTTTTTAAGAACAGGATTGGATTTTTGGTGTCTTAAGAGGTTTTGTGCATATGCTGTTTAATTAGCTGGTGGCAACAGCTGATTTTCTTTGTTTTCTTTCTCAGCTCTTCCCCGGAGGGAGGATAAAAGGGCTTGAGGGTACCCCACAGGAAAGAATTCCCAGGTGCTCCTTCCTGGGTTCTCAAAAGGTTTTTTTTTTTTTGCACTTGGGAGGTGGCAGCATCTACCCATCCAAAGTCAGAGAGAAGCTGTGACCTTGGGAGTTTAATACCAGCCTGGAGTGGCCAGTATTACTTTTTAGAATCCTTGCGGGCCCCCACCTTCTGCACTCGAAGTCCCAGAGTGGGGAATCAGCCTTGACACTGCTCCAGCCCATTGTAACTAATGTCTTCTCTTGTCGCCAAAAAGGACAGTTATTACCACCTTCGATACCATCTAAAAGACTGTCAAACAAGGGTTTTTTCCCCTTCTAAAAGCTCTGATCAAGCTGAAGGGCACAAGGGATGCTGTTAAAATGAAAGCCTTATTTAATCCTTTACATTTCAAATGCTTTAGCTCTTTTCTCTTCCTTTCTGTATCTTTAATAAAAGGATTTGTAATGGTGTGTTTGCCATGGTACTAAGCAGGCTGAGGTCTGTGTATACAAAGCCCCAAACCTTGTTTAAAACTGTTTAATGTTGGACGGTGACTGGATTATGTTAATACCTTTGGCCCAGATAGTCCATCTAAATTAATACAACAGTAGCAACTAATACGAGTAGACTCATCAGCATCCGTGATTCTACTCAGGATAAGGCGCTACCCAACAGGAGTAAGGCTGGCAAAACCAGGCTTCGAATATCAATACATCCTTCAATTTTCTGGTCTTCATTTCAGTTTACTTGCTCTTGAATGGAAAAGGAACACAAAGTTTTTGAAGAGCACAAGACACACCAGGATAAAACATGATCCCAGAGGTGAACAAAATGGTACTGTAGGAGGCAGATGGCCTGCTGGTGACGGCACAGGCATGGGCATCACTGGACTCACAGAACCCCTATTTTATAAACTGATTGAGGAGTTAATAAAATTGAAAAATTCATAAAATCCAACATCTCAAAACAGTAATTATGTTGCATAAAGTGCAGAACAGTGCACTGCATCGCTTTCTTCTTGTTCTCCAAACCACTGCAAAGCAACTTGCAATGCACTGAGGCACCAGAATGCAAAGGAACACTGGCTTGCTCCTTATCGACTTCACTTTTGTTATGTGATTGCCCCCACCCCCCGGGGATAACTTCTTCATATAACTGGTTGTTGGTGAGATCAAGCTTCTCCTGCACTATCCTCTCTGCCACAGGCTTCTTCTGAACCAGGGCAAGTTAGTTCGCCTCTCACTGCCTCAGTTTCCTCAACTGTAAGGTGGGAATGATCATTCTTGCCTCTCACCTGGGGATGAGATACTTTGATATTCTCGACTGGAAGGAGCTGTCTAAAGTGCGAAGCATTATGGGCCCAGATGTACCTCCTACATCCATGCATGCAATCCCTTCTACACTACACTTTCCCTCGTGAAGATCGCACTGGGCTGGCTGGTGGATGCACATCATCTCCTCACCATCCCCCCAGTCTTTTTCATCTGTGTTTGTACAGCTCCTAGCACAATGGGCTCCTGGTCTGTAACTAGGGCTCCTACGCACTATAGTAATGCAAATAAGAACACTACTACAGCTACCTGGGTAAAAGGTATTACAACATGGGAAGGTGTGACCCAAGGACCTCTGGATGCCAATTGGCAGAGAGCATGGGGTACACAGACCCTCTGGGTCCCCCAAAAGAATACCATGTAAGGTCTCTAATGAAAGTCTGCGTCACACTGATCATCGTAATCATTGCGAGATGGCTGGAAAACGGGAGTTATGATATATACTGAAAACTATGGTCTCGAGGCCTTGTAATTAAAGGCAGGTCACTCAAAGGTAGTGTGCCCAGTGATAAACTTCTCCAGACAGGAGGTGGGAGACGCTTACCTCCCCTGTGCACTATTGTGTCTTACAAGAAGTCTATTAGCATACTGAGTTATATGCTAATGGAGAGCTGGCAGGAAGAGGTAAACAACGGAGGGGGGTACCCTTTTTGCAGGTGAAGCTCAAAGGTCTGGTATATCAAGTTACACTCTGGCATTCTTCTCTCTGCAAAGACAGGCTGCCAGTGAGCTTAATCTTATGAAAGGGAGATCTCGGCCATCCTGGTTGAAAATGCTGGGGAAAGGAGGTGGGGTAAACGATCCCGCCGGAGACAGGAATGTTTTGAGAGTTAAGTTCAGACTCTAGAAAGCATATTATAATCTTGTTTTATATGTAACCATTTGTTTCCAATATTCTTACCCACTATCACTTGACTCTCAGTTGATGATAAACTGATTCTTGTTTTCACTATATAGATATATATATAAAAAAAGAGGCAGTGTGGGTATCCGGAGTTGAATCTAGTACGCTGGTGTGTGCTGTTCCTTTGTGCGGAGAGAATCAGAGCTCTGTGAGTGTTCAGTGAGTCTGGGGCTGGGCACAGCAGAGGGATGCTTGGGGCTGGCGTGAACCGATTGCTAACCTGTACAAAGAGCGAGGCCTGGCAGGCAGTGCTTGTGCTGTCAGAGGCTGGCTTTTTCAGGGAGCTGATCCACAGTAGGCACAGACAAGATGCCCTCATGCCAAGGGCAGGTGGTGGTGAGGTGCCTCACAACCCTGAGTGCCCCTGAGAAGCATCACAGGACACCCCATCCAGGACAGAAGCCCTTTTTTAAGGGGGATCCCGAGTGCAGCTGACACCAGGGTGGTTGGGAATGGATGGGCCTGGTTTCCTGCCAATCCCTGGCTGGGGATCTGTGGGGTTTGGGTACTGGCCCCAGGGCCTGTTGTGCAGTGGTGGTGGTGCCCTTCCTAACACCAATGTGGGATAAGTCTGATGGGAACCTTGGAGATTTCCTCCCCCTTAGGAGGGGATAAGAGTTTCATCAGGGGAGGGGTGAACACTGAATAATGTGTGGGCTCTTTGTGCCCTGGCCCGAGATGGAGGTGCAGGGGACACCATGCAGAATTGGCCAAGCGAGACCATGTATAAGTTCAGGCAGAGTGGCAGCTTGCAGCTATGGCAACAAGTGAAAGCACCGGTGCGTAGACACTGGACGTATACTCTTTATTTTGGGGATAAAAAATGCTTATACAGTTTGTAGCAATTATTTTCATAATAAACTTTTTTTTAAATGTAAAAATAAGCACATATTTTCCTGTTATTACTGTAGGAAAATGCTGCTGTGTGAATGGTTACTGCTTACGAGATAAAATACCACCTTAAGGAGATCTCAGCTTTACCAGAAGTATAAAAGAGGCAGAAAGGGACATCGTTCAAACACACCAGATGCAAAGAACATACCTGCCTTGCAATGGCTGCCAAAGATTAAAAGGCACTTGGGGTTATTTAGGGCTAAAAAGCAAAAGCCCTTGGTTTCTTTGGCATGTATTTAAGCAATCCTTGATTATTTCAGTCCCAAGCCCCCAAAAGGCTGAGCTGTATCTCTTTCACAGTACACACCTCAGTGTGGGCGGGGAAGAGAGGCTGTGTGCATCAGAAAGCATTAAACAAAACAATCAACAACTTCAGCCCAGAAAGGTGACCTATGGAATGATTCCTGCCAAGGCCCTGCCTTCATGTACCTTTGAGTCAAAAATGAAAAGAAAATGCATTGTGCTCCTAACTTTACTAGGATAAAAGTATCACTCTAAATACTGGACCTGGTAAAATGCGCAGTAACTGCTGCTCAGAGAGGAGCAGACTCTCTGTCTTTTGTTGGCAGCAAAATAGTGCTCAAAAATTTCTTTGGAATGTTCATTTGCAGGGATCGCCTGAAGAGGTAGAATTAATGCAACTTCTAGGAATTTACACTTCTATCCTTGACTTGTCCAGAGCCCTTCAGGGAAGTGTTCTCACAGGGCAGTGCAGAGATCTGGACAAGAGGAGAAGCAGCTCTATTGTCCAGTTAAGGCTCGATGAAAGCTGGGTTCTGTAAACCCACTACAAATTTAGAGGAAGCTGCAGTATAATTCCTACTTATCTTGTGGGATCATACGGGCAACAGCATCACAAGTGTGCAGTTTTGGTATGTGCTGAAGCATAGAGCAGAATCAATTAATCCATCTGCTCAGATGTTTCAGATGATGGTTTCTGAACTATTTGGTCTCCAACTTAACCAACTTCCAATTTTAGATGAGGTGCAACTAACTAAAGGCTAGAAAGAAGACGCTAGCATTCTTGCCTTCTAGTGGACAGCACTGTATTAGGCTGTTCCGATCACCTCCAAAGGGCATAAAAGGGGCAATTATGGCCTATCCCCAGGATTGAGGGTCACATTAAACACAGGTGAATGGTACAAAAGGACAAAAATGCTGCATATACATGATTACAACCTAGCCACATCATGATACAGCACAGAGACAACACCCAACCTGCAGGACTCGAGAGCACCAGTGTCAAACACATTTGACTCTTAGCTGTGATACTGTGTAATGGGATCAGGAATTTGTGGTGTGAGGTCAGGAAACTTTCTCATGCTTAAACTGAGGGTTTTCCTAAACTACTGCTTCTTTTCCGGGCAGTCTCCTCTTTGAGACAAGGTGCCTCTGTGGGCCGGCCCTGAGCCCTGGAATTCACTGCAGAGTAGTGTGAAGGAGGGGTCTGACCTGTCTGTGGAAGACAGGAGCTTGGGGGGTAGAAGCTGAGGTAGAAGTCTGACCAGGTATTCTGAGGATGAGAATGCCATGTAGACTTGTCTGAGGATAATTCGGGGGCTGGCAGCTGGAAGAGTCAACATTGTACACGCACTCATGTAGGCGAGGGTTCAGGAGGGCCTGGGCACTGTGTTAGGGAAGAGCTAGGCAGTGCAGGGGAGGTGGCTCTAGACAGTTGTCCTCATGTCTATGGGGGCGTTTTGGTTAATGGGCAGGGGGAGTTCAGGACATTGGTCTAGGAAAGCCAGGGGAGGGTGATAGCTCAGATCACAGTCAGGACCAGTAATTGTGGGGAAAAGAGAGGAATTTGGAATGGTAACAAGGGAGTGTCAGAAGAGCAATAGGGTAAAATTACTGTTATTTGAGGCTGAATATGAGAAAGCTCTAACCAGAAGAAGCATTAAGCTGAGCAACAGTCTCTCAAAGAAAGTGGCGGAATAAGTTTAAAAGCAGACTGGACAAAGTCTAGAGAATCTCATGTAGAGAGCAATCACACACTAGTCCCTGGGGAACTGGCTAGAGGTGGCCCAACAGGTCTTCCCCATCCCCAGCTTCTCTGATTCGGGAAGCGTAAAACCTACAGCAATCACAGCGGACGGTGGGTGGGTGCATTCAGACTTTTGAACACTAAAATGGTTCTTCATTTCCATCCTGGGTGACTGTCATGAGAACTGCAGCCAGCTCAGCTTCAGCAGCCATTAGAACCTCTTTAGGCATAAACGTGCATGTTGCTCCGCTGCTGCTCTGACATATGTGCTGCAGGCCCTCGCTGGTTGCTGCCGAGGCTGGGGCTGGTGGCCACATCAGACCAATCTGAGGCAGAGTGCGGAGACGAGCTTGACCATTGATCAGGTGACTCAGGTGATGGAGTCAGATATGGGTGTTCCCCTGGCAAGTGCCTGGTATGGCTGGGAGTCCTCTCTGTGGCAGAGGAGGAGTAGCTGTGCTGTGATGGCGGAGTGGGGTACTTTCCCACTGAGCTCTGAAACTGGTGATAGGCTGGGAGGTTTGTCTGAGCTACTTGTCCATCCTGCTGAGGGATCACTGCCATGGGAAAGGAGGCACTTGGCAACTGAGCTAGATCTGGTACCTGGTACATGGAACTAAGAGGACCAGCTATATTCTGAGCACAGTTTGCCTGTGCCTGCTGGTTTATGCCACCTTTGGGAACCAGTTGGAAAGTCATAATAGGTGGCAGTGACACTCTGGAGACTCCGCC
The DNA here is from genome assembly GCF_002925995.2 of Terrapene triunguis. Taxonomy (NCBI): domain Eukaryota; kingdom Metazoa; phylum Chordata; order Testudines; family Emydidae; genus Terrapene; species Terrapene triunguis. Next base: position 3,609,349 of record NW_020664561.1, on the reverse strand, counting down.
ATGCTTCACATCGGTTTGAATCATGCCACTCTGCTGAGGCATGCTGGGGTGAGAATGCACTACCTGGGGGACCATGCCAAACATCTCATTATACTGGGATTCATTCATTTCCATACGACTCATCCATTCAGCAGAAATGTTAACTGGCCTGAGTCGATCGAGCCCACAGTTTGGAGGAGTGATTCTGTGCTGTGAAAGCAGCTGGCTGACAGAAGGAAGCACAGTGCTGGATCCACATCCCAGGGGCTGCAGCTCATGGAGGTTGGAGAAGGACATGGTGTGCGCAGCCTGTACTGATGTGGCAGTGTGCTGTGTGTGTGGGGATGAAGGTAAAACCCCTGGTGATGGCATCACTGGAGACGATATTGGTTCAGATACAAAAGCATGGGGGGATTCCAGGGAATCAACTGGAGAGAGGGTTACTGAGCTCTCAGAAAACTGCCCCTTGCTTTCACTCACAGATTTCTTCCCCTTCCTCTTTGCATCCTTGGCACTTGGTTTTCTTGGCTTCTTGCTTAAGGAAGCATGTTTCAAATTGAGGAAGGACCTATTTGGGCCACAGATCACTGGCGAGAGGGCTGAGCTCAGCATGGTGCCAGGGTGCCCAGAAGGGCTATGGGTCAGGTTGTACTCATTCAGAAGGTGCACAATGTCATGGTGCATCCGGTCCTGTGCCACATCTCGGGGGAGGCGATCCATGTGGTCTGTGATGTCTCGATTGGCAAAATGGTCCAACAGGATTTTAGCTGCTTCAAAACTCCCTTCCCGCGCTGCCAGGAACAGCGGTGTCTCCTCCTGAAAGCACAAAGAGGAGACATCTCAACAGTTTTGTGGTTACTGTGGATCTAGGGGAAACAATGTCGACTGAGCGAGGGGCAATAGGAGGAACTGCAATCTGTGAGCGTGGAACAGAGCCGGAAAACACCACACACAAAATTCACTACAATTCCACTGAGAGAGAATTCAAGGGACAGGAACTAGCCAACATGGCTTCAGGAGGGACTGCTCAGTGAGCTACGGGAGAAAGAACTCCCTGCGTTGGAAATGGGGGAGTGGGAAGGGAACCAAACAAGAATACAGTCAGCAAAGGCTTGTATGGGAAAGAACTGAGCCCCCAGCTGAAAGAACGGCCTGTAGTTAGACACTGGACTGGAATGTGGGAGACCTAGGTTCACCTGTGAACCAATCTGAGCCATGGCTAAGAGGGAGTGAGAAGTGGGATTTGAGGTCAATAGGAGCTGCTGGGTACCTGGCACTTTTGAAGAGTCAGGTCACTTAATTCCCTAAGTGTAGATTTAGAAGTCTCACTTCAAGCACCTAGTTTTGAAAAATCTTGGCCTAGATCATTTCCAACAGCAACGGCCCAACTGCAAAGCATGGAGTTAGTGGGAGAGAAACGCGGCTGAGTGACCAGCAGTGCAGACCATGTGTGAATGATGGTCTGCACTGCTGACATATTGAGCATATTGAGCCCTATTGAGCATACACAAATTGTACCTTGTTGTCCTGCATGTCTCTGTTGGCTCCGTTTTTCAGCAGCACTAATGTTGCCTCCACATTGTTAACAGCAGCAGCCCAGTGAAGAGCAGATTTACCTGTGGGGAAATTCAGTCCCTTCAGCAACAAACCAATGAGCAAAGTGGGAGAGGTGTAATACAGCATCCCCAGGGAACTGCCAAGCCTGGCAACCTACAACTCTTTCCAGTACAGTAATCAGCCCTGCAGCCTCCGTGATGAGCTACACCTTGGTATGACCACCTGTGATACACCCATCTGTCCCCACAAAGCTGCAGAAAGTCCTGGCAGGCTCCCTCCATGACACCCAGAACCGCAAGGCACGTTGCAGAAAGTCTCAGTCCAACTTCCCACTAGACTCCATCTCACTACATGCAATGGGACAGCCTCTCCAGGAGTCTCATGTTCTGTACGCTTGTGAGATGCTGCAGAAAGTCTCAGCACAACCGTCACCACTGTGTCCCCCCAACTCTCCTCCATACATTTCAGGCATCTCCAAACAACCCACCCTATGATGGCCAGTCATTCTGCAGTGTGCTACACTTAATCACCACAGAACCCACCTGTATAGGATCTTTACCCTATTTATTCTGCTAGCTCCAGTGTTATTAATAGCTCATGCTACAGTGCAGGTTTTAGCTCCTCATTCCCATTCTACACCCTGAGAAATGGTGCTGAACACAGAAGCCCTTAACCCCCAAGCCCCGCAATACCATGATCGTCCACTGCATTGACATCAGCCTGGCAGTTGATCAGCTCGGCCACCATTCCTTCCACAGCCAATCGGGCAGCCAGAATTAGTGGGGTTGTGCCATCATTCATCCGCACATCCAGGTCAGTCACTCTGTTACGGATCAGGATCTGAGGCACAGGGGAAGAGTGATTTTTCAATTCCATTAAGAAATAAGACTGAGAATTAACAAGAAACTTCAGAGAAATTTTGTATTCATGTAGCAATATCAGGGCTGAAATTCGAGGACTCAGAATATGCAAGATATTAACAAAAAAGCAAGTGAAAACTGAATAACTACATGTAATAGAGTGTGTGTGTGTGTGTGTGTGTGTGTGTGTGTGTAATCCTTTGAGTTACTAATATCTGAAGAAACTAGACCTACAAAGAACCTTCATCCTTTTACCCTTGGGCCAATGCATTGCTCAGTCTGAGAGCAGGATAGCCAAGGACACAGTACTTGCCCAGATACATCCTTCTGGGTGGGCAGGCAGATGCCATGCATTGCAGTTGCCTAATGCCACTATCTCAGCCAGTGTCCTAAAAGGGATTCCCTTAATGGATTACCTGGAAGACACCCTGTGCATCAGCTGCCACGGCTGCATGAAGGGGAGACCGGCCCATGTTGTCTCGTGCATTAGCATCAGCACCAGCATCTAGTAAGCGTTTTGCCGCATCTGCTCTTGAATAGCGGGCTGCTAAGTGCAGTGCCATCTCCCCAGTACGGTCCGTTTGGGCCTGCAGGTTGGCACCTTGATAAATCAAGTCTGTTATTATATTTGCTGAAGAATCTTCCATTTCTTCATCTTCATCACTAATCTCGGAGCTGCCCACACGGAGAGATGCCAACATGAGTGGGGTACACCCATCTGCAACAGAAGAGAAGTTTGAATGGTAACACCTGCATAACAGCAAAGGAAAGCAGATTGTGCCTGTTCCAAGTGCCATATATCCTCTCCTTTTGTGCACTTGCACTGGGCCAGTGACAATCCCTTCCTTTCACATCAGCGCATGCAGCTCCATTTTACCTGTTCGTGCTGTGTTACACTGTTCACATTTGGAAGGCTTTCTTCCCAACCACAGGGCTAGGAACTTAGTTCAAATGAAAGCTTACAGCCTGCAGAAGCTGATTGTTTAGGCCCCATACTCACCAAGGAAACTTTCCTGCTCATAACTGTTTCCCACTTAGTAGCTATCACAGGGGTCAGAAAGCAAACATGATGATGTTACAACAGCAATAAAAGAAGGGGGATCCAATAATCATTAAAAAGCAACAGAGGGTCCTGTGGCACCTTTAAGACTAACAGAAGTATTGGGAGCATAAGCAAGACTTGCATCTGAAGAAGTGAGGTTCTTACCCACGAAAGCTTATGCTCCCAATACTTCTGTTAGTCTTAAAGGTGCCACAGGACCCTCTGTTGCTTTTTACAGATTCAGACTAACACGGCTACCCCTCTGATACTTGACACCAATAATCATTAAAATTGATGGAAAGACTCCCATACATTTGGATGAGAACTGGACCAGGCCCAGAGTAAGAACGTTCCAGAACATGCCCCAGATATTACAGTATACAAATGAAAATCATCTTTACTGCTGTACTAGCCAGGATAAAAGTCACAGCCAATTCTCTTGCTCCCAGGAATCACTTCCGCATAGAACAGATCACACAGGGCCATGCAAGCTGATGAGAGAGCTTCAACTAACCACTTCAAAGGCCAGCAGAACACTCTCAGTGCATCTAGTCAACTGGGAAATACTAGACCATAAGGGGAAAGTTTCTTCCTAAACTTAGGTGATCACTTGATGTTCTAGTTAGGAGACTGCCAGTAACAGAAAAGATGAAAGTCACAAGGGCTGTCTGAGTTATGGTGACCAAAACTGATCTTGGTACTAAAGGTGAGGACATATCAGAGAACATAAGACCACTACAGTATCTGCTGTAATATTATTCCTCTGTCCCTAGGAGACAGCAGAATGTCTCATACACACAGCTGACCAAGGCTGCTTGTTAAGTAGATGTCTTCTTGTTTGTGCAGATTAATGGTATAAACTCATTCTCTAATGTCAGAAGGAAATCCTCCCCCGCCTCCACCACTTCTATGCAGACTACATGCTCTTGTGGAGTATAACCCTGCTCAATTGCCTCTCAGCAACTGCTGGCACAGATCAGTGCAGTAACACCACTACCAGATTAGATGAGCTCTTGGGAATAGGCGCAGGAACTAGGGGTGTGGGGGATGCTGCAGCACCCCCAGGTGTTACGTAGGGCTGGTGGCCCCCCACCCAGGCCTCCACTCCCCAGTCCGGGGCTTGGGTCCTGGCTGCCAGCCTCACTTCCCAGCCGCTGGCCCTGTGCCTGGGGCCCCACTCCCAGGGCTCTGCTCTTGGGGTGCTGGCCCTGCTCCCTGGCCCCGTGCACCTGGCTCCCCACTCCCGGGGCTCTGCTCCTGGGGTCCCGGCCGCTGGCTCCGCGGCTGGGGCTCTGCTACTGGCCCCACATGCGAGTCCCAGCTGTGGGCCCTATGCCCGGGGCTCTGCTACTGGCCCTGTGCCCGCCCCCAGCCGTACCCCTTGTCCAGGTCCCCCCCTCCTGGAGATACAGCACTGCTCCCGGCCCCAACTGGGGGGGGGGGCGCGGACAGGGGCAAGGGGGTTGACTTTCAGCACCCGCACTATTAAAAGGGTTCCAGCGCCACTGCTCTTGGTTATTTCCAGTACAGCAATTCATCCTTCATCTCTGCTGCGATGGTACCTTGACCACCTCCTCTGGGAGTTTTATTGCCTTAACGGACTTCCTAGACTGTCTGTATTTATTGTTTGTTGTCCTACCATTTTCTGATACTGTGAATTCCCTTCCTTTATTTCACGCTATACTCCAAGCAGTGCAGACCATGAGTCTGTCTCCCCAGAGTCTTTTTTCTAGACTGCATGGTAGATCTCTCTCTCTTGCCTTAGCTCTTGGTCAAACATTGTGTAATTTTGCTGGTGTCTCTGCATGTTCTGCATCTTTACCCTGCATGAGGACTACAAGTTCTCACTGTTTTAGGTGCAATTGTTCTAATGTTGGGAGTTGTATGTAGTGCTACAGTTTACCTCAGACACAGTGTACTGACCTGGCCCTCTGACATTGACATCCAGCCCATCCACTTCCTGATCCTCCTGTGGTGGTGTAAGGGCTAGAGATGGGGTCCCACAGATGTCAGCTGCCTCTAGGTGTTGCTGTGTCCACTGGCGCTGATCTACCTGCTCCTCTCCGTCTGACAGCAAAGCTTGGTCTTCAGCCTGCACAGGGAAAATAAAAGTTCACTTCAAAAACAAGTCAAATAGCAGCAGACACTTTCAAAACTGGGTTTTTAAAACAAGTGTCTCCATTTGCTCAGTGTGGCATTCTTGAAGTTGAAGTTCCCACTGTGCAAGAACTGACCTGGATTTACAAAGAGGTTAGCATTGGCAACGCTTCTCTTTCCTCCTTTACAGTCTGGAGGTCTGTACGGGAAGGGGCTCTGGCATGAAGTGACTCTGTTCTTGTTCTGCACTGGAGTGGTTGCCCTGAATTTAATATTTGTAGTTTGGACAGTGTTAACTTTTAGAAGGTTTTTAGACGTTCAGGATTAGGGGGTATTCTGGGGGAGGGGCATGTTACAGAAGTACCAAACCTTATCCTAGGTAGAACAAGAAGAGTCTTAGTGGTTAGAAGGCAGTGTTCAATGCTTAGAACCTCTTACCTTTGCTCTCTTAGGCGGAGGTCCTCCACTGCTGGTCCAGTGCTCGCTCAGACTACAGTCAGTCAGATTACCCTCTGTAGTTTGAACTGACAGATTCCTAAATAAATGGAAGAACACATGTCACATTGCAGACTGACAAAGTGAGAGCGGAACCACTAACACTCTAAGTTTAACTTGTTGCGTCTGCCCCACACTGGGTGGTAAGGGTTTAATGGAGCCCTAGGGAGGCTGCGCGGAAAGCAGCCAATAGGAGAGGGGCTGCGCGGAAAGCAGCCAATCAGGGCTGGGCAGGCCCATATAAGAAGAGCTGCAGGGCAGAGCAGGTTCAGTTGCCCCCTGGAGCTCAAGGAGGGAGCACTGGTTGCCTTGCAAGAGGAAAAAAAGCTAGCACCTTGGACAGAGCAGTGCTGGGCAGGATAAAGGGAGTGAGAGCAAGCTCCCGGCTGACTGCTAGCATGCTGAGGCCCTGAGATAAGGGTGGAGATAGTGCTGCGGCTGCGGGGAAGTGGCCCAGGGAAGTAGACTGAGACGTTGGAGGGGACACAGCATGTGGCTGCCATCTACAGGGTCCCTGGGCCGGGACTTGGAGTAGTGGGTCCCTCCCCCACTCGCCACTGAGGAAGTGGCTGGACAGTCAAACTGTGGTACTGTCCCCCAGAAGGGGGAGCACAGTGTGTGGCACAACCGGAGGGCTGTGTCCTGAAGAGGACGCTGTGCTCCTTGGAGCAACATGGGTCCAGGAGCAGAAGTGACAGTGGGTGAGGTATCACCGAAAGAGGGTGCACTGGCTAGCAGTGCTGATCCCTGGGACGGCCAGCAGGTGGTGTCAGACTGGTGAGTCACACCCTGTCACACATGGTGGAGAATGTGGGCACACGGTCACCCCGATATAAGGAAAGGATAGAGACTGCGGGGACAATTGCCTGTCACAGAGATTGCAGAGACTATCTGAGAGACAGTGGAAACACAATATGTGGAAGCATGTTTTGCTGAGGGCTTATATACCCTCCCAGACTGGACTTCAAAGTCAGTGCCCCTGTGAAAAGGGGCCGACAAGCAGCAAGGGCAGCTTCAGGTCCTGCTGCTCCAGGTACTGGAAACCCAAGAGACAATGGGAGGCACAAGAGTACCTACAGGCCTATATGACCCGACTAGCAGAGCAGCAGCTGAACCTATTCAAGTTGCTGCGAAGGGGAGTCCATAGAAATTGCAAGGAGCAAGAGGGAATGAGAGGCACCTGGAACAGGAGGCTGGGAGGATGCTATGCCCGTGGGCAACAAGGACATTGGAAGGCAGAGTGCCCCTACAGGGATAGGCGACAGAAACCTCACCCAGAGAACAGGAGGAAGGTAGAGCCCAGGACTGCCCCACCTGTGGGGAGAACAGGGAAGGGATGGGCATGTTGGGCCTGTGAGCAACAGGAGCACCTGTGAAGGGAGTGTCCGGACCTCAGTTCTGGGGTCAAGACTGGCCCCGGGGAAGTGTCTAAGCAAGGGAAGGAACATGGGAGGCCCATGGCCAAAAGGAGGCAAAGGGCTTCTTGTTGATGCCAAGAGGAGGGCCGTGTAAGAAGATATTACCCCCTTAGGAGAAGGCCGATTGAAAAGGGGTACCCGGGAGCCAGACTGTCAGAGACTACCCAGATGGATGTGGCAGTGATAACCATGGACCTGGTGGGGAGACAGCTTCCACAGCCAGCAGGGAGTAGTAGGGAGAATAACATGACTGGGACAGAGGGAGCCTGACCTGCTAAGGGGGAAATACTGTCCTAGATAAACTTTAAACACTCTTAACGTCTGATTTAATCACCCTTGCAAAGGTGGCATTCATAGCCTTGCATAACAGACTTCCATTGAACCTGAGACGTAAAGGCTTTTTGCCATCTAGCCTGGGATGAGATCTCAGAAACTGTCCTGCAGCAAGCAGCCTGGAGACCTGGTGGAATCCAGAGTGGCCCTTATGAGGGATAGGATGTAAAATGGGATGAAAGAAGATTTAACTTCAGATCTGAAGGTGGTGCAGGTCTCCTGCAGCAGTGTGAACTACCCTGCTGTCCGACTGAGCTCTTATGAGCCATTTGCCCAGATATGGACACTCCTCCAATAGATGAATCGCAATCATTTCCACACACCATGTCAATACCCAGTGTGCAGGGAAGGACCTTGCACTGGTCATTTCTTGCCCACCAAGAACCTGACATGGTTCTTCCATATTGGGAGGCAAAAGCAAGCACTTTTAAGGCCGAGGGCCTAAAACCCACATGGGGCTTGTAAGCAGGGATTATTGTGCACAGAGAAGCCATGCAGAATGAGACTATCCTCAGTTATTCATTCCATTTGGAGAAGGCCAGAATAGGCCTTTTTTTGTTGATGAGAAAATCCCAGGAATAAAATCCTGTCCTTCTGTAAAGCTCTGGCATCAGTTCTGCGACTCCTATTTCCATCAGAGCCATGTCTGCCTCTTGCAAATATTCTCCATATGAGGGAGCCCTAGAAAAGGAAGAAGGGTTGGATATTGGCCTGGCTTCACACTGCATGAGTACTCCAGTGTGATAAACTCCAAAACCCAAACAAATGGCACCCCGTTCGTCAGCTAGGACAAATGGTCTCCAAAGCTGGGGTAGAAGAGAAAGGAAAAGGATCTGAGTACTGCAGTACTGGCTCTGGGTCCATCAGTGCACCCTCAAGTTTGTTGCCAAAGTGCAGCCGGGGAAGGTCTTTGTATTCTCCAAGGAGTGTCCTCTGATGGTAGCTAACTCCCTATAGGATTACTATGACCTGCCCCAAAGTATCAAAACAAACATTGCCTGAAACAGGCTGAATGAAGCCCAGAGTCCTGGCCATAGACTTTGTAGCTTTCAGTTTTTACAAGACTTCAACCTTCTTGGAAGTGAAGAGGTCTGCGCCTTCAAAGGCAAGTTCATAACTTGCCTGGCCACAAAGACCAGAATTCAGGAACATTTCAAGTGGGCTGTAGCCAGAGACCTGGCAGCAACATCAGATATCAAATGCAGTCCTGAGGGAATGTTTGGACATCTCCTGGATTTTAGCCCTGAAAATGCCTGTGTCTTGGCCTCAGATGCACTGGGCTTTAGAGGCAGCTTTTGACCAGAGCCAAGTGTTTTATCTGGCCTGATAACTGACAGCACAAAGTTTTGGACACTGAGGGATAAGCCTTTCTTTCAAACATGTCCAATGGCTACATTTCTCTGTCCCTAGGGTCAAAGCACTTCCCAGCGTTAGTGTTCCCTCTTGCCTGGGAAACCACAAGCAAGCAGGTTTGGAATCTGGCAAACACTCATAGCCCTCCATAAGGAATCAGCTTTCCCCAACACAAGTAGCAGAGGCAGGAACAATCTCTGTAGCCAGCACCAATGAGCGAGGAGCCTTCTCCCACCTAGCACACCTGCCAATGCAAGGCAGCCACTGCTCCCGTACTCAGGAGATTGGCCTGCAGAGATGGCTAGGCATGCCAGGGAAGCGACCGAAGGGATGGTGCAGTTAGCACGCTGCCCTGTGAACTGAAGGATTGTGAAGTGAACTGTTTGGCAATCTTAACTGAAATGTGCTATGTGGCTGCTACAGTAGAGTGGACCCAAGAGAGCCTAGTGACAGCTACCTTGGTAACCACAGCTCTGAACTTCCTTAGCTTTTACTTGTAAATTCTCAACCCCAACATTCTATTGAGATAATTTCTGGCACTGAAGTCCTTGCTTTCTGAAAAGGTGCAGCTTCAGTAAATGGGCACATGTGACGTGTTCACGCAGGAGCATGAGGCGGGCACTCCAAATATCGAGTAGACATATGCTCATTTGCACGTTTCTGAATTTGGAGCTGTTTACATGGCCCCTCATTGAAATAAATGTGTAAATGCAGCAAAGTCCCCTGACTGGGTTATCTGCCAGGACTGAATCCAGACCTCTGGCTCTAAAAGCACTTGCCTGTACTGCATTAGCTATAGGACTGGTCCATTAGCTTGGAGACAGTAAACCTTTCTAGCCACTAGAGGGGGACCAAAGTCACACTCCTGGTATGTATCAGTAAGTTAGAGAGACATGTTTTCAGCATCTTTAATCCTTCATTAAAACACACACACTGGACCATTTATTGACTTTTGACTTCTATAGAGTTTCATCATGGATGCATATGGCCCATTATCTGCACTTATTTCAACAAGGCAGTGATAGCAGGGTACATCCAGAGCTCTGCACTTGGTTAATTCAGTGGAAAGTCAAGTAAAGTGAATGAAGAGCATGTGATTTTCAGACCTTTTGTTATTTCTGCACAATCACACTTCATGATTTCAAATTCACAGAGTCAGACACCAACCCTGTTAGGTAACATCCAGTCCATCCCCTAGAGCATAGTGCAAGACTGTTACCTACAATGGGTTTTCTGGTGCTTTATGCAATCTAGTTTTAAATTTATCCATGGGCTGGGGGCTTTCATCTGTAACATTAAATGAGTTATCAAATGAAAGATCATCTCAATTGAACATCTGTACAGAGAAAAAGCTTAAGAAATTTTAGCCTGATGTGTAAATTTACCTCACCCCCCCCAAAGTTGTAAGTACCTTTAATTAGGGATTTATGCACTACATGGTGGTTTGATTGGCTCCCAAAAACCTAGCACGCATAAAGGCATTCAATGACCCAATACAGACTTACTTCAGTCCAACTGCATCTTCCCCAACAGGCTCTCTGCGCTTGTGGTTACTGGGGTCCCGGCGTAGAACAAAGCCTTCTGGAAGCCAGAGGGAGCCATGCTTGCGCTTTCTCTTTGCCACAAGCACACCCAACAACAGGATGAAAAGGATGATCACAGCTGCCACAGCAAGTAGGTAAAGCAACTGGGTCTTCTTTGGTAGCCAAGGTTCACCTAAAAATCCCAATTAAAATACAGCAAAGTAAGTGCTTTTTTGGACAGCAGCCTTCAATCCTCCTTCCTTGTACATAGGGTTTCCTTCTTCATGAAGACAGTGATTTTTCTCTACTTCATGGTGGGTTTAGAACAAAGGACGCCAAGGCCTTAGGAAGTTCAGACTCTGGCTATGCACAGTAGGTTCTGACAAGCCAGTATAACTGTACAATGAACACAGCACTTTCATTCTATTGTCTAGCCTTTGTTACATGTTTTTCAGAGTGTGTGTTTTAAAAGGTTGCAGGGCTGCAGAAAGCAAATTTTGAAGAAGTGCATAGCTTGTTCATACAACATCATGTGTAAATGTAACACTTGTGGAGATCCTGAATAAGCTGCACACGGCTTCATGAACAAGATCTTCAATGGTGCACTCAATTGCTTTGACGAAGATCCTGTTCTTTTTAAAAAGATCCTGTTCTTTGCTCAGCTGGCTCAAGATATCCATTCCCAAATTCACAACACTACTAGGTATAAAGAAGTAGTTTCTGGTCAAGTGCTGAATCTTGTAACTAGGGTTCAGGTTCTGGTGGCATCTAAGGAAATTCTGTATTGAAGAAGAGGATATTTCTGGCAGGCTGAATTTTTATTAAAGGCGCCTATTTAAATCTGCTCGGGGGTTTGGAATGTTTGAATGAGTTCTAGCAGACATGTGATGGTCAAAGGTGTGTGATAAATCTCTCACATGGCTCTGCAACTTATCACCTCCACATATGTGTTTTACACTCCACACTATAAAAGGTAAAAAAATTAATTACACAAAGTGTACCACATATGTACACAATGGCCACCCATACTTGTAATACTGTAGGGGGGGTCAGTAAATTAGCCCGCAATATGATTAAGTTTTTTGCAGAATTCAAGAAGCTGCATTTGAACAGCAAGGTGCAGACAGGTGTTGAAGTGCTGATCAACAATTAAAACATGCTATTTCATACATTAAATCAAGCATTTATTTCTTTCATGCGCCAGACATATCCCCCCATCTCTCTTCCAACGTTACTTACTTTGGACAGACACAAAGGGGTAGGGCAGCATGTCCTGCATGGCCTGAGCTGCTAAGAGAGCTGCAGCAGCTTCTGTGCTTTTAAAGCACTGGTCTGAATCTTCACTACATTGGCGGTTGTCAATTTCCAGGAACACCTTCGTGCTGCAGGAACAGAATTAAAGTGCAGAGGAGTAAGCAAAGGAAGAGAGAATTGGTCCTTCTAAATGGTGCATCCCTAAATTAAAATTTAGTCTCCCGGGTTAATTCTTCCAGCCTAGCATTGTATTTAGCAATCTCCATAGTTTTATACTCCTCCCGTGGCAGAACAGAGACGTATTTTAGGCCACAAATACTGCATACATTTGAACCCACCTCACACCCACAGTACCGAACGATATAGTCTCACTAGTGATGCACAAAGGAATTCACTCACCCAATGACCTCCTGTTCAAGTTCTCTGGGCTTGCGACTGCCTGAGAGTGATCGCCGACTCCGTGATGCCGGCCTCTCCCCGTAGTATGGGAACACCATGGGGTTTCCCTGTGAGTCCAGTTTTATTCTCAGGTTGGTATGAAGAAGGGATCCTAAAGTCCGCAGGAAACTGCGGGCATCACTTAGCAGCTCATCGGGGGGCATCAGTACCACAATAATAAGGGTCCCTTCTGCCAGTTTCTCAGCTTTGTCACCAGCACAGTCCAGGCCATCCCAGCCACACTCCTCACTGTTACAGCCCTGGTCACAGCGCCCATCCGCATAATGATCTGCACAGTACTTATCATACCTAGGAGAGGGGCACGGGGTTACAAACAGCAGCACACTGGTGTTTCATTGTACCTCTAGTCTGGGGCCTGCAGAACAGGATTCAAACCTTTCCCCACTAGCTAATCAGCTCCAGTCTGGGTTCAGGTTGAGGAGGAGACTGGAGGGGCTGCAGCGTATCGGGTGAGGTATTTCACCTCTAGTGTACTGCTTGCAAGCTGGCCCCACTCTGGGTCTGAGTGGGTGGAGGAGACCTAATACCTGTAGGTCATCTGGTTTCGTTAAGGAGAGAGAATTGCTCAGTCCAGTAAATGGTCCTGCACCAAGCACTGGGATCAAGTGACCGGTTACCATGGCGAAGCTGCAGCACCTGCTGCCTGTTAGTGATTAGAAAGGAGCACCCCAGGAATTCAGCTGTAGGTCTCACTCCTGTGCTACGTTTGTGTGGGGTGGGATCCAGAACACGAAAAGACACCTAGAAATTCATTTTCCCCAGGACCTCAAGAAACACTCTACTCTGGTTGGAGGGGTTTGCTCTAATTGGAGTTTCTTTGGGAAGTAGGAGAGAGGTGCAGACTGTGCAATATGTTCAGTAAGCAGCTTAGCATGCGGTGTCACTGAGCAGACTATGTAACTTTGCCCGTAAGCACACATCTTCCAAAAGTTATTTCCAAAGAAAGCTGAAAACCAGATGAGAGAGGGAAAGTTCCTTGATGTGGGGGTCCTAGCGAGAGTGCAGAGAGCACGCGCCCTTCACAGGGCTGCAGGGGGGAGAGCCAGCACAGGCCAAGCATTCAAGCTGTTAGAAGCACTAGCGAGAGCCTTGTGTTAGTTACAGAGATCCCAGCAGTCAGGAGCAGGCCTTACTTGCATTGCTTGCTATTTTGCTGACACTTGAAGTTGTCGAAGAGGCACTCGGGTGTGTTACAGACCTCGTCGCACTTGCCATCGAAGCGCTTCCAGCAGTGCAGCAAGGAAGAGCAGTTGGCCCAGGGATCCTCCCCTGTCAGGGAACAGTCACCTCCATCCCACTGGCAGGCGTGCATGTTACAGTCCTTGTCGCAGTAGCCATCTTTTGCTCTTTCTGCACAGTGTTGGTCCGGACAGCCCAGTGGCTGTTGGCTGGGGCGCACTGAGTGTTCACACTGGCTCCCTTCAGACTGATCAGGACACTGGCAGTAGTAGTAAGGTGGCTGAGTCCTGGGAATGCAGCTTCCACCATTCTGGCATGGTGCACTGGCACAGCCTGTACCAGTCTGGCACGCCGTGCCAGCTGAGAGCTTTGGGCAGTAACATTGGGGCCCAGAGGATGTCTGGATGCACTGCTCCCCTTTCTTGCATTTCACTTGCCCACAGACACTGTGGCTGCCAAACTCACATTTAAACCCAGAATAACCCTATGAGAAAAGTGCGGAGATCAGACCGATTAATGTTCTTAGGGCTGGAGAAGAGATTTTGGTTATGTCACGCACAAGGGTGCACAAATATCAGTTTATTTCACAGACCCAACCCCCACGTCAACTCCTGTATCCCTACCCCAGGAACTTGTGGGGCTTTCCTAGATCTAACCACAGACACACTGGTTCCTGGAACCTACAGGACTTTGAGCAGAAAGCCCACCAAGGAACTGGTCCCTACACCAAGAAGCTTATCTACCTGGCCTTGCCTTACAAGTCCATAGTGCACCCTTGAAGTGTGTGTGCTATAGTTAAGGTTGCAAGACAGTCTCCATCATAATCTCATTTTCTCACAAGACGATAATTGTCAAGAATTTTCACACCTTTGGGGCTGACATTTCCCACAATTGATCACTGCATGAAGTTGTGTGTGCACCTGGCTTTCACAAGCTGGAACACATTTTCTTTTGTTTTTTATTCATGAAAAGGGCTCAGTGGAATTCTGTGCAAACAAGTACTCAACGGAGTAGCAAAAAACCTAATATTAAATATCTAAAACTATCTTTAGGACAGAGAAGCTTTCTCAGAAGGGTACTGCTAGGGTTGGGAATGGCAAATCTCAGCTTACGACCTGTGGCATTCAGAAGGAACTGACTGGTGGGTGGAGCTGTACTCCTATGCGCAGCTAGGAGGCACATGGATGCTAGTGCAGTTCCAATGGACACAGCTTCCCACAAAGTTCAGAGGGTGCACATTTCCTCTACAGCAGGGATCAGTGCCGGCAATACTCAAAGAATAAGCAGTTTGATGGAGGCTTTGAGGATCTTTGCACTGCTCATGAGCGGACACTAACTGACGGGGCTTATTACCTGCTGCCACTGGGACTTACTGTACAATAAAGCCAGAAAACATGGGGATGTCTGGGCTAAAACATGCCATGTAAGGGCATGACACTTACTGGAGGACACTGGCAGATGAACCCAAAAGGCACATGACTGGCAACAGCACAAGTACCGCCATTCTGACAAGGCTGCTGGGGACACACATCTGTTAGGGTCTCACAGTGACGACCTGAGAAGCAGACACACAAGGAAAGGAGAGCACACAAAGTTAAAATCAAATGGCTGCTCAACGCTCCCTTTATTTTTCAATAAGAGACACTGACAATAGATACTCCACCAGTCTGTAAGCCTCATTCATTCTGTAACTCTAAGTGTCCCTGAACCCTGGCAACTGGGATGGAGCTGCAGAACGCCCTCTGGATGGTACCTAGCGGTACAACATAGCTCATGTTCCACATTCAATTCTGACCATATTACCAAAATGGTATCAAAGAATTGGCAGCAGTTAAGAAAAAGGCAAAAAATTTGATTATGAATTTGGAAGGAGTGATTTATGGAGAAAGTTAAATATGTATGGCTTGCTTAAGTGTGCAGGGAAGTAGAAATGAGAGTTGTGCACCCTTCAGATAATTGTAAACATTAAGGAGGAAAAGGATTTAGGGTAATGAATTGGGAAAAACTAGGAATATGAGATTAGGACTGATGAGATGAATAACAGGAAAGAACTTCCTGGCAGTGAAGTGTATCAGGCTGTGGAATTCTCTCCAGCGGTATTTATGGAAGTCCCATTGTGCTAAGATCTTAAAACCAGACTGGTTAAAACAACAGAAGTCTGTGGGGGGAACAATCATGGATTGTCACGGAAATGGACCGGATAACCTAACAACTCCTAGAGAAGGGCAGGACAATAAGGATAATGTTTTGATCAAGTCAATGGGAAACTGGGATAGCATTTCCAGGTACTCACCAGTGAAGGCACTGCGACAGATGCATGTATAATCATTGACCAGCTGAATGCAGTCTAGGCTACCATGAGGGCTACAAGGGTTGGAAAGGCACTCATTAATATCCCCCTCACAGCGCTCGCCTGCAAAGCCTGGGAGACAGTGGCAGCTGTAGCCTCCAATTTGGTCAATGCACTGTCCTCCATTAAAGCAACGGGGTCCTCTCAGATCTGAAGCACAGTCATCAATGTTCTCCTCACAAAGACGGCCTGTTAAAACAAGTGAGAGAAACCAGAGCCTCAGGCGTCACGGCCTCATTTCTTATAGTTCATCAAGTTACCAAAGTCGACCTTCCATTTAATCCAGGCTCACCCGGGTTAGGATCCCTGCCCAATTCATTTACTTCAGCCTCAGATCATCCCCAATGAATGTGTGGGTTAGATTGAGCCTGGTCTCAGTGGTACTTCATTTGAGCATTTCCAGTGGTTTTCATTTTTGCTTAATTTATAGTGACAAAGTTCCTCCTCTATCTTGGTGGGTCCTGCGCTTATTGGCGGATTTTCTTGCCTCAGAGATTCACCATGTGGGTTGGGGAACAGCCCAGAGATCTTCCCCTCTGGAAGAACCCACAGTCCAGGTCAGTTGGGAGGTTTGGGGGGAACCCGGGCCCGCCCTCTACTCCGGGTTCCAGCCCAGGGCCCTGTGGACTGCAGCTGTCTATAGTGCCTCCTGTAACAGCTGCATGACAGCTACAACTCCCTGGGCTACTTCCCCTGGCCTCCTCCAAACACCTTCCTTATTCTCAGCACAGGACCTTCCTCCTGGTGTCTGATAACGCTTGTGCTCCTCAGTCCTCCAGCAGCACACCCTCTCAGCTCCTTGTGCCTCTTGCTCCCAGCTCCTCACACTCTCACCACAAACTGAAGTGAGCTCCTTTTAAAACCCAGGTGCCCTGATTAGCCTGCCTTAATTAATTCTAGCAGCTTCTTCTTAATTGGCTCCTGGTGTCCTAATTAGCCTGCCTGCCTTAACTGGTTCTAGCAGGTTCCTGATTATCTAGTGCAGCCCCTGCTCTGGTCACTCAGGGAACAGAAAATTACTCATCCAGTGACCAGTATATTTGCCCTCTACCAGACTCCTGTACCCCACTGGTCTGGGTCTGTCACAATATATATTTTTAGAAAATTTGATTTAGTCCTACGGTTGAGGAATTATCTATCAGAGCGATTGTTTGCTGAACACTGCCAGACAGTTCTGCATTGTCACTTGAAAGGCTACAAACAGCAATTTTAATTTAGTTTGGTGGTAACCCTGAAACCTAATGACAAGAGTTTGGATCAACATACTTCAAATAATCAGGAATGGAACAAGTTGACAGAAGTGTCTGTGGGTAGAATACAGGCTCACAACTGGCAGGGCACCACTAAGGACAAGCTTTGCACATTGCTAGGGATGGTAGTTCCACAAGTTCCCCTCGGCAGCTTGTTCTGTTTAACCTATTCTTAGGTCAGATACTGTAGGGAAAGTGTCCTAAATCCATCACTGGTTCTGCCTCAGATAATAAGATATAGGATCCAGCTGAAGAACCAACCCATAACTGATCCAGTTGAACCATATTTTCCTCATGCTTTACACAGAATACTCCAATTTACGTAACTCACTAAAATACTTGCTGTTTTGTAACACCCTGATATTACTGACTCATTTGTCATCCACTATAACACCCAGAGGCCAGCCAGCATCCCAGTTTTTATTTGGGAATTTGGCTATTCCTTCCTACATGGACCATTTTACTCATATACCTAGCATGCATGCCCCACTTTTATCCATTAAACTTGTTACCCTAGCAAAAAGCTGGTTTGACATGATGTATTCGTACCTGTTGCAAGAGGCACGAAAGAATGAGAGAACAAACAGTGGTTATGAAGGAATCCAAAGGCCCTAGGTGAAAGAAACTGTGATAGGAACACGAACAAACAGAATCCACAATAATTCTTTCCTCCCTAGCACTTCAGCAATGTACTTAGTGCTGCATAACCTTCAGAGGGGAAGAAGTTAACAGGGCAAGAAATGTCTGCTCTCATTGGCTCTAAAATGCAAGCTTGTATTGAAAGCTATGTCTTGAAAAACAGGTGACAAAGAAGAAGACAGAATGGAAGTAGTATGTTGTTAAACCTTAACTCTACAGTAATGCAATTTTGTTTAAGAATTTCCTTTAGGGAAGTTTAATATATGAAGACAAAAAAAAAAAAAAAAAAAGGGAGAGAGAATTCTACCATGTAATCTCTAATAGGTTCAGTAGTAGCAACCTTACATGTTTTTTCCATTTAACTTTTGGGGATAGATTTAGTTACAGCCGCTGATTTGAGCTGCTTTGGAGCAGTGCAAAGTAGCTGCAGTGTATTGGTCAGATAACAAAAAGCAGCTGCAAATCTGACTTATCAGAACAGCACAAAGAAGCGAGAGTGCACTGCTGCACTGGGCCCTTAATTTGCTATTGAATTATTTGTTTAATGCTTCCAGAGAGGGTACTATAACATTTAAATTGAATGATTTCTAGGCAAACATACCAAAGTAAACTTCCAAGATATGAAATTGTGGCATTTGTAGGTAAAGTAGAGCTTCAATTTTATAAATTCTGATTATCTACGAAAGTATGGAGGCAGACTGTGCCACAGAAAAGGATAGGGGGAGTGACAGAGGCTATTTGGGGCATCAGAAGGGGGGTGATAAGATGGTCAGTGGGAAGACAGCATAATATGTCCATATAATACATATGGATAAAACTAAGCCATATATTGTTGCATGTGATATCTAATTTAAATATTGGGTTTTGTGTGCACATATACATTTTAGTTTTCTTTTGGTTTCAGACTCTTCTAATAAGCATAAGTTGAAGATCTGCCAAAATTTATATTTCAATATTTTATTTCAATTAGCGGTAAAACCACTATATAATGATTACAAATACAGCAATCAAGAGTATAATGTAAATTGTCTTCTCCAATGTTGTTAATTTGCTAATGTATTTGATCTCGTGACAAAGAAAACATTTTCATTATAGCAGGTAACCTATACCAACAAGTAAAATCAGTTGCAATTAATGAATTTCTAAATATATTTTGGCCATTTGAAAAAAAATACAGTTGCAAAGCAAAAAGTCACAAGAGCCATATTATGTCACTCATTGTTTTCTTAGGGCATGTTTACACTTAAAACACTATAACGTAGCAGCTGTAGCGCTTCAGTGTAGACACTACCTATGCTAACTGGAGGGCTTCTCCCATCGAAAGAAATCTTCCATTGACCTAGTGCTGTCTACACCGGGGGTAAGATCAGTATAGTTGTCTCTCAAGGGGGTGGATTTTTCACACCCCTGAGAGACACTGCTATTCCAATGTAAGTTCCTAGTTTAGACCTTATAAGTATGGATGCATTGGAAACTCAGCAGATTTTGATCTCCAACCAAAATACATGAGCACAGTTTGCGAATGGTCAAGACTCAGATACACTGGGTTATGAATAAGTGACCAATTGGAAAATAGTCTTGCCAGTTGAACAGACAATGCCAGAAGTTGCCAGCTCCTTTTGTTTGGCCACTCCCAATATGTGCATGGCAACAGCTATCTTCATCAAGGATCTCAAACATTATTTTTTTTATTTAGAGATAATACAGCTCTTTGGGGTCTAATTTACACAGAACTTGTCTACCTAGTGGCTCAGTTAAATTTTCTGCCTCTAGGATGCAAGATTTTAATCAAATTTTCTGCCTCTAGGACCGGGGTGGGCAAACTTTTTGGCCCGAGGACCACATCTGAGTGGGGATATTGCATGCAGGGCCATGAATGTAGGGCTGGGGCAGGGGGTTGGGTTGCGGGAGGGAGTGTGGGGTGTTGGAGGGGGTGTGGTGTGCAGGAAGGGGCTCAAGGCAAGGGGTTGGGGTGCAGGGTGCGGCAGGGGGCTCAGGGCAGGGGGTTGGGGGGAGGGGTGCAGGGTCCAGCCTGGCGCCGCTTACCTTCAGCGGCTCTGGGGTGGCAGCGGCGCGCAGCGGGGCTAAGGCAGGCTCCCTGCCTGCTCTGGCTGCATGCTGCTCCAGGAAGCACCCGGCACCACGTCCCTGAGGCCCCTGGTGGGAGGGAGGGGGGCGCTGTGACAGTGTACCCCATAAGGCTTTATGGGGAGGGGGTGCTTATAAATGTATGTATGACATAACTGGAATATGTTTGGTGCTGCCCGTGCCAGGTAACATATCTCCGTAAAGGTTATGGTCTACTATATCTATTCATCGTATTTGTACATATATATATATATCATTTTCTACTTGAGGTTAAGAATATGGGCTGTATGCTTGCTTGGTTTCTAAGTAAGCTTTGGGAGGCATTTGGTCAGCTTCTTTAGGAAGGAATTTGCCAGGTTAAGTACCTGATCAGGAAACACTTGGGGAACAATGCATCTTGGAATGCTCCAATCCACATAAGAAGTCTTCCTGGAGACATGCAAGATTCCATGTGGGCAATGGCTTCAGCCTGTAAAGACTGAGTCATGCAGGGGCATGTGACTTGCCCAGGTGACTCCAGAACTCCATCTTGGAGCTGGACTTTGCATAGGAGGGAGGAGGGGGGTCTCCTCCCACAAGAGAGAGTCTATTTAACCCTGGGGGAGACCCCTCCATTTGGTCTTCAGCTGGCTAAAGAAGGAGCCTCTCCAACCCCCCAGGATGCTTGAAGGAAACTGAAACAAAAGACAGTAACCACAGGGGTGTGAGAGATTGCTGGACCCAGGCTAAAGGGAGATTAGCCTGTAAAAGGGAGCATTCTGGAACTGGTGAGGAACTTATCTGTATTTAGTTTGATTAGGCATAGATTTGCGCATTTTATTTTATTTTGCTTGTGACTTACTTTGTTCTGTCTGTTACTACTTTGAACCACTTAAATCCTACTGTCTGTATTTAATAAAATCACTTTTATTTAGTAATTTACTCAGAGTATGTATTAATACCTGGGGGAGCAAACAACTGTGCATATCTCTCTATCTGTGTTATAGAGGGCGAACAATTTATGAGTTTGCCCTGCATAAGCTTTATGCAGGGTAAAACGGATTTATCTGGGTTTAGACCCCATTGGGAGTTGGGCATCTGAGTGCTAAAGACAAGCACACTCCTGTGAGCTGTTTTTGGGTAAACTTGCAGTTTTGGGACAAGTGATTTAGACCCTGGGTCTGTGTTGGAGTCAGACAGGAGTGTCTGACCCAGCAAGACTGGGTGCCGGAGTCCTGAGCTGGCAGGGAAAACTGAAGCAGGGGTAGTCTTGGCACATCGGGTGGCAGCTCCCAAGGGGGTTTCTGTGATCCAACCCGTCACAGGCGCAAAGGGTTCTGTGTGCTGCCCTTGCCAGCAGGTACCTCCCCCGAAGCTCCCATTGGCCACGGTTCCCCGTTCCCAGCCAATGAGGGTTGCAGGGGGCGGTGCCTGCAGGCGAGGGCAGCGCGTGGAGCCCTCTGCCCCCTCCTTCTCCCCCAGGGGCCGCAAGAACGTGGTGCCGGCCGCTTCCAGGAGCGGCACGGCCACAGGGGTGGCAATCCCACGGGCCAGATCCAAAGACCTGATGGACTGGATCCGGCCCTTGGGCCATGGTTTGCCCACCCCTGCTCTAGGACGCTCATTTATCAGTTTCTTCATTCCTTTGAACTCAGAACTCATTTCTCTTTGGACATTTTCCTCAGGATTAGCAACTCAGCAGCACCTGCAAGTTAAACAACTCCAGGAGAATGTGTATGAACTCAGATACACCACGCCCAAAAACCAAGGCTTGAAAACAGCTGGCATCCATACATACATTGTACCAGCAACTCTGAAAGAAAGCTGAGCTTCTGGCAATTAAGGGCAGGTCTGCACTACAGAATTACTTCAGTATAAGGAAGTAGGGAAATGCTCTCCCATCAACATAGCGCTGTGCACACAAATGCTTCTGTCAGTGTAACTTACGTCACTCAGGGGGGGTGTTTTTTCACACCCCCAAGTGACAAAAGTTTTGCTGACATAAGTGCTCGTGTAGACATGGCCTGAGTACCTTTCCTAGACCTGAAGAAGAGCTCTGAGTAGCTCGAAAGCATCTCTCTTTCACCAACAGAAATTGGTCCAATCAAAGATATTATCGCCCCCACCTTGTCTCTCTATCTAGACAGGCAGACAAAGGCCATGTCTACATGTACAGTGCCGCTGTAGCACGTCTGATGAAGATGCGCTATGCCAAAGGTAGAGAGCACTCCCATCAGCATAATAAAACCACCTCCATGAGCAGCAGAAGCTCTTTCGCCGACACAGTGCCATGTACATGAGTGCTTATGTCAGTGTAACATATGTCACTCGGGGTGTGTGTGTGTGTGTTTTCACACCCCTGAGCAACATTTATGCCAACATAGCCTAATATTTAGGTATATAGGATTGAAATGCAAAATGATCTTTGAACTAGTAATGGGTTGAAAACAATCAATGAAATTCAATAAAAATATAAAGTGGTTCACATAGGAATAAGTGATTATCTAGACTGGGGATCCTTGCTGGGCACTCATACTAATGTGTGATCTGAGTTGGAGTAGAGTTTAATAACACACAGCAAATGGTTTATGCAGTTGTATAATCCTGTTTAAGGTCTGAGCCATCTATTCAGCTCCACCTGGCACAAATTTGGCCTTACCTGGAGAACTGTGCTCCAGTAAGGGCGTCACATTTCAGAAAAGAAACTGAAGAAGATTCTGAGGAAGATAAAAAGTTTATAACTGGTTTGGGAAACAAAATCTATGCAGAAAAGCTGAATGAAGTAGGCATGTTTCGTTTGGAAAATGACTAAGGGGAGATAAGTATTTGCTGACTAGTGAAAACATTTGATCCCATATGCACTTTATAACACCTTTCTCTATATCTACTATGGCAAAACCAACAGTAGTAGCTTAATGTACAGCAGGGAAAATGGAGGTTAAATTGAGCAAACGTTATATCAAACATGCTATCAATGGAGGTTATGGAATCACCATCACTGAAATATACAAGCTTGCCAACTGTTAGATGACTATGGGGTAATCAAAATCAGTTTAGCTGCAGTGGAACAGGTTAGACCAGATTTGTTCAAACTTCCTTCCCACAAAAGGATTCCGTGACTGAGGTTAAGTGGAGGCTGAAATCTTAAGAACTTGAAGAACAAAGGACACTGGAGTTATGCAAGCACTAAACACACTTTTTACACAGCTAATACCATCCGGGCTAAAATAATTCCTGATGTTATAATTTATCCAGTTCCTTTTTTAAAGGTAACAGGGAAGATATTTGTGTCTCTCAGGCACTCAGAGTGCTTGACTCAACAGCCCTCTTCATGAGGAAGTACAATAAGCCCTGGGAACTCTATGGCATTAAAGCCAGTCCACCAGAACAGAAAGTGCTCTTGTAGCTTTTACATAATTGCTGAGTTTCCTACCCCGAGTTCCTGGTGGACAGGAGCACATGAAATGATTGACAAGATCAATGCAGGTTCCTCCATTCTGGCAGGGCTGGAATTGGCACTCATCCATTTCGTATTCACAGTTGACTCCTTGGTACCCTGGCACACACTATCGGTATAAAAACCAAACAAGTGTAAATAATCTTCACCTAGCATGAACACAGTAGCATACTCTGAGACTGACACACCCTAGGCTAAAACAGGACAAAATACTCTGCGGGCCAAATGCTGCCCTCATTTGTTGCTGTGCAACATCAGTGATTTCAGTGGGACAGCATAGGTAACCAAGCACAGAATGTGACCAAGGAACTATTGAATGTCTGAAGGCGAACGATCTTGTTCTTGTGGACAGCTTACAGGATGAACATGAGAGAGACAAGGTGGGTGAGGCGAGATCATTTATTAGAAGAGCTTCCGTTGGTGAGAGAGACAAGCTTTCAAGAGCTCTTCTTCAGGTCCAATAAAAGATATTACCTCCCACACCATGTCTCTCTAATATCCAGGGACTGACACCGCTACAACTACATTGCATACTAGAATCTCACATGACACCCATGGAACTCCTGATTAGATTCAGCTGCTGTAGAAGTTGACTTGTGTTTTAAGTGTTATGTAAATGCAACCCCCTCACGAAATGTGCCTCCAAAATCCTGCATGTACCACCATTCTCAAGGGCCTGGGAATGAGGGTTGGACACAATAACCTCTGGAGTCAATCCACACAGCCCTGTATATCAGCCATAGGGATCAGGGAGAGGACTTGGAGGCACTTCCCAACCTGGGAGGCCAGTGGACCCCACTTTCCTAGCAAGATGAGTATAGGAAATTTTGTAATATGTTCTAGTTTATTTTCATGTAATCACAGAAGTCAGGGATGGGAGAGGTGAAGAAATCCATCCCCCTGGGGGCATAACATTTTAGTAACTAGCTACCATATCGC
Organism: Terrapene triunguis; assembly: GCF_002925995.2. Lineage (NCBI taxonomy): Eukaryota > Metazoa > Chordata > Testudines > Emydidae > Terrapene > Terrapene triunguis. The sequence goes on along the minus strand of NW_020664561.1, from coordinate 3,585,098 downwards.
CTTATACTGAATACCGTCCACTATCAGCCGGAAGGTCCTTCTGGAGTGCTGCCTCTCTCCCTGCCAGTATCCAAGTTTCAACTTATTCTCAGATGTATTAGCTGCGTTTTTCGCCACATGAAACCTTGTTTTGCTGTTTGACCACATTTCTAATAGCTTTAGAGCTCTTTGGACTATGACTAACTGGTACATAGAACTCTTCTCATTAAATATAATCGGAAAATGTCATTAACATGGCACTTATTCTCCTCTAGAAGGAGAAAGGACCCAACACCTTCCTCTACCCCAGGGGTTCTCAACCTGGGGGTCGGGACCCCTTAGGGGGTCACGAGGTTATTATATGGGGGGGGTCGCGGTCAGCCTCCACATTTATAATGGTGTTAAATATATAAAAAAATGTGTTTTTAAATTTATAGGGGGGTTGCACTCAGAGGCTTGCTATGTGAAAGGGGTCACCAGCACAAAAGTTTGAGAACGACTGCTCTACCCTACGAGGGGACACACATTGCTCTTTAATTGTCACTCTTTGCTTACAGTTCAGGTACAGTAATTGTCTTGGGTACGTCTTGTGCATACCAAACACAACTTGAGTAAGGGTATGTCTACACTTGCAAAGTTTTTGCACTGTAAGTTTCACCGATGATAGGGAATCGGTGAAAGTAAAGGGCTGGTTTGTGTATTCACTTAATTCCTCAGGGGTCAGAGAGTGTTTACATTAGCAGCACTTTCATCGCAGATGAGAGCAGCACTCTAGGGCAACTATCCCACAGTGCAGCTCTCTCCAGTTTGATGATGGGTCTTGTGGGAAGGGGGGTGTGTGATCACGGGCATCCTGGGTCCCTGCACAGCCTCCTCTCCCCAAACACTGATAAGCTCCAGTAGCTCAGCATTGCTCCAAACAGGGAATCACTTGCTCGGTGGAGCAGGCATTGTCACCTGGCCAGATATGTGAGCACTTGCCAAGAAAACAGAAAAGGGAGTTTCAAAGTTCCCGGGGCTTTACAGGGGGAGGGGTGGATGTCTGTTTACCTGGCAGCAGAGCTGCTGGCTAGAGTGGTCGCCTAGGCACTGTGGGACATCCTCCGGAGGCTAAAAGCTGTGTAAACAGGAAGAATGTGTCTTCACTTGCACATCACCACAAAAGCATCACTGATAAGAGCTGTATGCCTCTCGTGGAGGTAGTTTTCTTTTTGCAGCGAAACTTCTGAGTTTCGCTGCAAAAAGTCATTGGCAAGTGTAGATGCTCCCATGGTTTTTGAGCAAAAAAGGGACTTCTTCTGCTTTAAACGGCAAGTGTAGACATGCCCCAGGTCTCAGTGTTGTTTGGGAAATGATCAGATACACTTGCAAAGGACCTGGTAACCATTATGGGAAACAGATCACAGTAAAAATGATAGGATGTGAGTGAAGATTTGTACAATGAAAATGGAGGTCAGTAAGAGCTAAGCATCTTCCTTTTGTCCCTTATGCATCATCCAGCTTTACCTCACACTGATATCCCCCGAGATAGTCACGGCAGGTGGCACCGTTCTGGCATGGATTGGAGGTGCATTCGTCCAACTGCTCTTCACAGTAGCTGCCAGTGTAGTCCATGTGGCATTGGCAGCGATGACTGTTTCCCACATCAAAGCAAATGCCAGAATGCTGACACAATTGGTCTACGGGGACTCCTACAATCAAAATTAATTAAGCAAAGTAAGCAGCCATCTCAAAGCAACATTTCGGAGAAAATGCTCCCAAGCGCCCTCATAGTCACGAGTTCACCTGGGAATACTTACGGCTAGACCCAACCCACACAAAACTTCTACCCCAGGAACTATTCTTTAAAACAAGACTGTTCACCCTGACAAAGAATCACCCAGATTCTGGACAGGACACTGCCACTAGCCCCATGGCAGACAATGACTGGCAGTGCGAGCTTGGATACTTTTATTCATATCACTAGATATTTTGCCACTTGGTGAGTCTCTGCATCTAAAATGTACATAAAACGAAGTGTGCAAAGACTGGTTTCCACCCCATCCTCATCACCTGCCGGAGAAGCCCTTCTCACCCCTTGTATTGAGAATACCTCTTCCAGACATTCTTGGAACCAGAATTGGATTTGTTCCAAGATGACTCTTCTAGGAAGACTCTGCAGCACATTCCATTAGCATCAGGTTTTTTTCATCTGCATTATTTGAATTTGGTAATGGAGTATGGGCCCAAAAGTTGTAGGCAGATGAAGCATCTACTGACCAATATCCCTCAACCACATATTTAAGGCATCAGATGTGTAACAGACCTCTTTCACCTACAAGGAGGGCAGGGTTTCAACTTGGTCTTTTGGGGATTCACCAGAAGGGCACAAAAACAAATTAGTCCAACAGCATTCAAAGGGGCAGCCCTTATGGAACAGAGATTACTGAAACCCTGAACACTGAAAAAAAGAAATCTGATGAGGTTCAACAAGGACAAGTGCAGAGTCCTGCACTTAGGAAGGAAGAATCCCATGCACCACTACAGGCTGGGGACCAACTGGCTAAGCAGCAGTTCTGCAGAAAAGGACCTGGGGATTATAGTGGACGAGAAGCTGGATATGAGTCAGCAGTGTGCCCTTGTTGCCAAGAAGGCCAATGGCATATTGGGCTGTATTAGTAGGAGCATTGCCAGCAGATCGAGGGAAGTGATTATTCCCCTCTATTCGGCACTGGTGAGGCCACACCTGGAGTATTGAGTCCAGTTTTGGTCCCCCCACTACAGAAGGGATATGGACAAATTGGAGAGAGTCCAGCGGAGGGCAACAGAAATGGTTAGGGGGCTGGGGCACATGACTTACGAGGAGAGGCTGAGGGAACTGGGGTTATTTAGTCTGCAGAAGAGAAGAGTGAGCGGGGATTTGATAGCAGCCTTCAACTACCTGAAGGGGGGTTCCAAACAGGATGAAGCTAGGCTATTCTTGGTGGTGTCAGATGACAGAACAAGGAGCAATGGTCTCAAGTTGCAGTGCGGGAGGTCTAGGTTTGATATTAGGAAACACTATTTCACTAGGAGGGTGGTGAAGCACTGGAACGGGTTACCTAGGAAGGTGGTGGAATCTCCATCCTTAGATGTTTTTAAGGCCTGGCTTGACAAAGCCCTAGCTGGGATGATTTAGTTGGTCCTGCTTTGAGCAAGGGATTGGACTAGATGACCTCCTGAGGTCTCTTCTAACCCTAATATTCTATGATTCTATGAACACAGACTTAGGGGAGTGTGAGCTGTTGCTAGCTTTCCCTCAGAACTAGTCACTAACTAGGGAGAAGAAAAGTGTTCAATAAACAAACTGAAGGAATCAGAGGGAGTTTGGACTTAATGCTTCACTGGGTGGAAGGGACAGAGGGTGTCTGGGGGCCATATCTCCTTATAAAACCTCACCTAGAGCCTTCCACAGCTTAATACTGCTTCTCTGTGGCCCCATAAGGGCAAACATGTCCCAGATTCCAAATGCATCTCAGGAGGGGAGATCCGCAATGACAATACTTTGAGAACTACTGTTTGCTACAAGCACAGAAGAGCACTACTTACCCCTCTGTGAAGCAGCCACCTGACAGGAGACGTTGGGCACGTCACAATAGGCGCCAGTCCAACCAGGTGGACAGATGCATTGAGACTGGGTTTTCCTCTGGACGCATGTGCCTTTGTTCTTACAGGGAGACTTGCTGCACAGATCCATGAGTGTCTGAAAAAACAGATCAAACAACTGAGAAGTAGAAAAACAGTATTCAAAGCAGTAGGTTGGAGAAGGCACTGCAAAGGAAATTCCCCAGCCAGCTAGCCAGCCAACTCCTTGATAGGACCTGTCTCTAAGTCCCTGAATCCAAACAGTGCATGCAATGTCAGTTTTTCACCTTTGCCCCTCTATGCCAGACTGGGACAATGTCACCTGCCTGAGTCTTCCTCTCGATGAAACCAGAGAGATACCTGGCCCCAAGAGGGTACTCTGATCTCAACTACATGCTTTCTTTGTCCAGGCAAACTCAGCAGAACTGATGCTCCAGGCACTGAGAAAGGAAGCATGCTGCCCACTTTTGAGCTCTCACCTGGGACCCTCCCTGACAGAACCAAGGTGATACGTGCCATCAGCAAAGTGAGCAGGCGGACAGAGAAGTGATATTACCAATGGAAGCATGAAGATTTAATTTCAATGATGATTTGTTAAAATGTTTCTCACATCTAAGCCCTTGGAGAATCATTTTTGCCTCTTCCCAGGCTCCCACCTTCACATTATCAGGAAGCCTCAGTAAGTCAACAATCCCAGAATCCACATTTTTCTCTGAATCCCTGCACCCCAATTTCTTCCTTTTCCAGGAAGGGAGTGAGATGTCGAAGTCATTTACGCTCTTTGCCTCCATCACCTGCCTCATTAGCTTCCCCTGCCTATTTATTCCCCCCTTTGCAAGAGCTCATTCTTTCTGAAGTCTCCTGCTTTTCCCCAACATTCCACACTCTTGGTAAAGGGATAAAAGAATACTGGGCCTATTGATTTCTTAAACATAAACAAGGAATGCATTGTTCAAAATAAAGAATTTCCAATTCTGTACGAAAGACACAAAACAACTGAGTTCCCACTCAACTAATTAGGCTTGCCACTCCAACAGCTCTGTCCTGAGATAACAATAGAGATAAGGTGGGTGAGGTAATATCTTTTATTGGACCAACTTCTACTCGTGCAAGAGACACGCTTTGGAGCTACACAGAGCTCTGCTTGGACCAACCAGCTACACCACCACTCCAAACAACAATCTGAGATGACAATACACCTTTACCAGTTTATTTGCTTTCTCAGCACCTAGATGTGAATTACGTCAGCCTCCTTCTCAGACAGATTTGGAAGAGAAATCTGGATTGTCAAGTATGAAAGGAATGAATTTATCCATGTTTCAGTCCTTTCTTTTCTGGGCTTAATCTGTGACCTTTGCACTTGTAACGAGTTATTGGTTACTTAACGTACAGGTTTCTATAGCTTCTCATTCATTTTATTTAGTCCTTGTTGTTCCAGCTCTTCATTAATTATATCAAGCCTACGTTCCACAGACACAAACTATAATGTCTGCAGCCTGTAGTCTGTTAAATCCCGCCAATGGTGTTAGTAAATTCAGGGAGTCTAGAGTTCCTTGTCATAAACAATGCATGTTATGATATGATCAAACTCCTTCTTGTGTTCATTGTGAAAACAGAAATTTCCTCAGAGGTCTACCCAGTAACATTAGGAAGCAGGAACATTAAGTATTTTTTCCACCAATCACAAGGTACATGATGGCAGCAGAGGAACTACTGAACTTTACAGTATTTTGGGACTATCTTTAATGCTAGGTTTCTTGGTGAGGTTTTAAGTAGTGTGCAGAGACTCCACAGGCCAGGTGTTCAGACTGAGAAGTTCTCGTCTTCTACATTTTATTTTCATGGTCTCTGTAAATGGCAAAGGCTTTATTGTCATACTTCTCTGCATTCTTGGACACCATGTTGTGTTTTCTTTTTCAAAAAACAATAGTATTGAGTATTTTCCTGTGAGGATACTTGTAGCCATCATTGGGTTATTTCTCATGTCTGACTAAATATCTTGCATTAATCAGTTGTTGTTGGGTTTGTTTGTTTGTTTTTATTAATTGGCAGCATCTAGCAGCCAACTTGCTAGGTTAAGTGTCAAGCAGTATACCTACTATAAAGTGTTCCAAAAATTGCTCATGGTGTTACAAAGCCATGTAAGCATAAAGGAAAGTTGCAAATTCTCATGAAGTTGCAATCTTTGCCTGGCAGTTTTTATGACACTCCCAGATTGTCTATAAATGACAGAAACAACAAGGAGTCTAAGAAAAGAATAAATGGACACAAATCGGACATCAGGAATGGTAACATACAAAAGCCAGTAGGAGAACACTTCAATCTACCTGGACATTCTATAACAGATTTAAAAGTAGCCATCCTTGAACAAAAAAAATTCAGAAACAGACTTCAAAGAGAAACTGTAGAACTAAAATTCATTTGCAAATTTAACACCATTAATTTGGGCTTAAATAGGGACTGGGAGTGGCTGGCTCACTACAAAAGCAGCTTTGCCTCTCCTGGAATTGACACCCCTCATCAATTTTTGGGAGTGGACTACATCCACCCTGATCGAATTGGCCCTGTCAACACTGGTTCTCCACTTGTGAGGTAACTCCCTTCTCTTCATGTGTCAGTATATAATGCCTGCATCTGTAATTTTCACTCCATGCACCTGAAGAAGTGGGGTTTTTTACCCACGAAAGCTTATGCCCAAATAAATCTGTTAGTCTTTAAGGTGCCACCGGACTCCTTGTTGTTTTTGTGGATACAGACCAACACAGCTACCCCCTGATACTTGACACCGTATAAATGACAGAGCTCATCAGCCTGCTCTTGAATGAAGTCAATGCTGAAGCTCACTGTTGCAAGGCTGGAACAGAGACCTAAAGCATCATGGCTATGTTTCAATTACAGTAGCATCACAAATGTCTTACTGGCAGAATGAAACTTAGTGCTCTATGTCCACATCAATAAGCCAAGTTTCATTTAATGACACATTTTATTTTGAATTAATACAAACAGATTTTCTGCAGTTAAAAGAACTGAGTGGCAAGACTGAGATAAGCACGAATCCTTTCGGAAGTAAAATTCAAACACTGTTTGAATGTTATCAGCGTTATCAGTTTTGATTAACTCAGTTCAGTTGCTTGCTTCCTACCACTTCCTTAAACTTCAGTCATGTTATGTCAAATTCATGCAGAGATGTTTGGTAATCACTGATGAATCTTTTGCAGAACAGAGCAGCAGCTTTGACGTTTATTACAGGTATACTGTACAATGGGAAACCCCACTTACTGAATTCAAAACCGCTTCATTGTGCTATTTTAGTTTTACTGAATCTAATGCACTGGATGATCATGTCAGTTATTCCCGTACAAGAGTTCCTTTGATTGTCTGTGATCCAGACAGGATGTTTGTTCCAATTACCTTGATTGGTTCTTTGTGGAAAACTTTAGTTTGAGAACACACAGCTGCATCTATCATAGGGCTTGTCTACACTTATAGTGCTGCAGCGGCGCAGCTGCCAGTGAAAATGCTACCTATGGCAACTGGAGAGCGTACGTAATCTACCTCCCCGGGAGGAAGTAGCTGTGTCGATGTGAGAAGCCCTCCCAGTGACATAGTGCTGTCTACAGCAGGGGTTAGGTTGGTATATGTCGCTCTGGGGTGTGGAAAATCCATACCCCGAGCAACATAGTTATACCAGTATAAGTTTGCAGTGTAGACTAGGGCATAGTTACCAGGAAAGTTACTATATAGTTACTACAGCTAATTGTGGGCTTTGTTACCCAGATCTGTGTGTTTCCATCCAAGTGGGGCCTACCTCATTTAAACACAGACTCTGACCTCAAGCAAGGCAAGTTTACACATAGAATGAAACCCAGCCACCACTATATTCAGAGCTAATACCCCTTCTGGTTTGAGTAGAGAACTAACCTGGAAAAGTCTTGATGCTGTCTTCTCTACAGAGCGTGTGCCTCATTTGTTAACAGATATGGCTTCCTCCCTCTCAAATTGTGGCTGAACATGGTGTGACTACTAAAGTGGACAGACCCAAGCTGTGTGGAATACCCAATGTTGGAAGCATAAGAAGCCCCTGTTAGAACAAGGGTTTTAGCAGGGTCAGAGGCTTTATTACAGAAAGTACTAGACACGGTGAGCCGTGTCTACGCCAGCTGTACACTGTTTCTGCTGTGTAACAGTTCAAATGAAAATGTTAAGTGAGAACGGACCAGACAAAATAATTGCTTTAACAGTCTGAACTCAATGCCACTTACTTGGCAGTCTTTCCCAGTGTAACCCAAGGGACAGATGCACTGGTAGGTCCCCAGGCTATCCACACAAGTCCCTTTGTTCAAACAAGGATGGGAATCGCATTCATTAATTTCCATCACGCAGAAGGCCCCAGTGAATCCCACCGGGCACTGGCAGGAAAAGGAGTTGATCCCATCCACACAAGTGGCTCCATTGAAACAAGAACTGGAAAACAAATAAACATGAAAACAAAACTCAGCTATGACAAACTGCAAGTTAACTGACAGCCAAAGATTTTCTATAGGACATACAGACAACAGAGAGATAAACAGCTGTATTGGATCATCTGCTCTGTCCCTTGGCTGGCCTACAGCATACTTACTATGGCTTTGTCAGTCCACTCCATTGTTTGCCATACTGTGAATTTTGTGCTGTGATAGAGCCACTAGCCTAGTTCTCCAGAGACTAGGGTACAGCATGGGCAGAGGCATTCCATACCAATGTGTAACCATGTGACCGAAATGCAAAGGAACTAGTGTTATTTCGGCAGAAGAGAGTTCTCATGGTGGTGGGGTTAGAGTTGGTGAAATTCTATGGCCTGTGTTACACAGCAGGTCAGACTAGATGATTATAATGGTCTCTTCTGGCCTTACTCTCTGCATCTTTGACCAAGCTGATTCCTGCATCAAGCCCATGACTTCTGGTTGAGCTAGAAGCATTTCTCTGGAGAGACACCCAATCTCAATTTAAAGACAAGGTGATGGAGAATCCACCATATCCCTGGATAAATTGTTCCTAGTTAATTACCCTCACTTTAAAAGGTGCATCTTATTTCCAGTTTGAATTTATCTAGCTTCTGCTTCCAGCAACTGGCTCTTGTTCGCCCTTTGTTCGAATTCTCCCCTCCATGTAGATCACAGTGTATAAGTACCAAGTCATCTTTTAGACTGAAGCTCAGTCTATTTTGCTGATCAAAGACAAGTTTGTGAGGCAGATTTCTTAGACCAGAGAGTACCATGTGTGCTTTGGGGAGCGGGCACACCAAACCATTTTTTGTTCCGAGTCTGCTACATCTGGCTATGCACCCCAGAACACACAGGAGTGACCCCTACTTTACATTTGCAGAACAAAGCCCTGACCTCTGAAGCTTTAAATAACCCAAGCAGTGAGGATTCCATTGCTTGTCTAGAGAGACTATTCAAGAAGGTTAAATCTCTTATTAGCCTAAATTTTCCTCATCTATATTTGATTCTATTACTCCTCAGTAATACCTCTGCTTCCCAGGTGTAAACAGCTTTTGGTTGTGTTTTGTAGACAGTCACTTTTATTGCACCTAGCCAAGTTTTACATATGTAATTCCTTTAAACTTTCCTCAAATCTATCCTACTACTAGTTTTGCTGCTTTTCTCTAAATTCCCTCCAATGCCTACAACTTTTTTCTATTGAATCATGTTTCAATCAAACACCAGTAAAAGAATTCTTGTTTTGTGAATCTCTAACAAGATGTTCAATGGTAGAAGAAATTTAACAAACTGAATGAGTTTATCATAGCAAATGGTGTAGAGTGGCAAAATTGCATTTCTGTGCTCTGAGAGACCTAGAGCCCTGACTGGGAAATTTGGTGGTGTTTTGGCAAAAATTCAACTGGCACCTAATGCCAAGTTCACTTGCTGCTGTATTCATTGTGAGGCACTACTTGCTAAAAATGCCTGTCAATCTGATAGTGATTCTGGATCAGGCTTTAAAGGTTCTATTAAAATCTGGGTGTTGAACTCATGCTTATTTTCAGTTAGGAGAAATGAATTGGGAAGCAATCATCAAAAACTTCTCCACAAAATTCATCCTGACCTCACTACTGAGATCAGAGAAAAATGCCTGAATTTGGTCATCTAGTTTAATGAAAACTCTCCCACCAGTGTAACAAGTGAAAAATGGATCTGGGACCCATTTTCAAGACAAGACAATACCCTGCCAGGTGGCTTCTCAGCAAAGGGAAAGGAGGAGGTGATTGTCATGTGATGGTGCATTCAAACTCAAATTCAACAAAGTGCAGCTCTGTGCCTTTTGGCTGAGAAGGAGGGTATGTCTACATTGCACAGTTGTCACCAAAACTTTTGTCTTTTGCGGGTACTTAAAAAAGCCTCCCCGTGAAAGACAAAAGTGTTGCCGACGCAAGCGGCAGTGTAAATGCGGCTTTGTCGGCAGGAGCGCTCTCCTGCCGACAAAGCTTATGCCGCTCGCGGGGCTGGAAGTATTATGTCGGCAAAAGTGCCGACAAAATACCGCAAAAGAGCATTCACACGCTGACTTTTAGCGACAAGGCTGTGTCAACACAGCCTTGTCACTAAAAGCTGCATAGTGTAGACAAGCTCGGAGAGAGGTGCTTTGCTCTGGCAGAGCTATGAAATTTTGTTATGCCCTTCAGCACTATGTATCTATGTGAGACTTTTTTCTATCTTTATCACCGTTAACAACAAATATAGGATAAACCTCAATGTAGCACCAGACCTTCGGCTAAAGCTCACAATTCTCCTCTGACAAAGCAGCTATGTTCCATAAGGCAAGCACACCCTTTACTTTTTTGTCTTCTCTGAGAACTACTCATCATGTTTTGTAATTTTTCTTGATTTAAATTTTGTAAAAGGGAAGCAAAATGAATTTTGCCCCATGTCCAACAATAATCCATATAAGCTTCCAACTTAAATTATGCAAATTAAAAAATCAAGCCATTGACGTAGTTCAACAGCACACCAAAATATATCAATATGACAAATATATATTAATTGTTTCTTGCAATTTCAGTAACACAAGAGAAATAATAATCATGGCTGATTGTAATAATAATGGCTGCTTCATTGTGGTTTTTTTCATTCGCTGTCTAACAACCTGAAGGGCTTGAAAATGATGTCATAATATAACATTTTAGGTTTCGCTAGGTATTTATTTTACTATACAGTCTAGAAATACTTAAGTTACACTTATTAAGAGCTAAAATAAATGTCCACAAAATGGAAAAATCTGCATGTGGTACTTCAAAGATAAGTTTGTTTGTTTTTAAAAAAGGTGGCATTGTGACGCTCTGTACCTCAGGGGAACACCCAGCACCCCCATGTTCATCCTTGTAAAATGCTTGTGTGGTATCTAATGCAAAGTTTGTCATGTCGGGTGTCTTCAGAAGGCTCATGATGCACTGAGCATTGTTGTTACAGTAATGTTATAGTAAGTTTATAGGTTATAATTTCATGTATGTAGTTGTGAGGCCGAAAATGTATCCTCATGGCTTAAAATAAGCCCAGGCAAAAACTCTCCAAGAGCAGAGAGGCAGTTCACACCTCATCAGGGCAGGTATGGGACAAACCCAGCCCAGCCTCACAGGAACAAAGGGCGCTGGCCTAGGCAGCAGCAAAAGGATCTGTTGGACTCTCGAGTGAGTCACCCCCCTTCCTTTGGCCAGTTTGGGACTGCGATGAGGTAATGCTCACCTGACTCTGGGGGGGGGGAACAAAGCCAAGAGTGAACAAAGAACATGATAAAAGGGAGAGACATTTGCCATGCGCTCTCTCTCTTCCACCTACATCTACAGACACCACCTCCACCAAGCGACTGAAGCGCTGATCAAAGGGGAGAGCCTGGCTGAAGGGCAACCAACCAGCCTGTGGCGAGAAGCATCTAAGTTGGTAAGGGCATTGAAAGTATTAAGATCAGCTAAGTTTTGCTTTTATTTCATTTGACCAAATCCAACTTGTTATGCTTTGACTTATAATCACTTAAAATCTATCTTTCATAGTTAATAAATTTGTTTATTCTACCTGAAGCAGTGCGTTTGGTTTGAAGCATGTCAGAGACTTCTCTTGGGATAACAAGCCTGGTACATATCAATTTCTTTGTTAAACTGACAAATTCATATAAGCTTGCAGCATCCAGCGAGCATAACTGGACACACGGAGGTTCCTAGGGTTGTGTCTGGGGCTGGAGATATTGGCTAGTGTCATTCGGTTGCACAATCCAAGGAACAGCTTACATGCCAGAGGCTGTGCGTGAACAGCCCAGGAGTGGGGGGGTTCTCACAGCAGAGCAGGGTAAGGCTGGCTCCCAGAGTCAAGGATTGGAGTGACCTAGCAGATCACCGGTCCAGATAACAACACATGTATATGAACCAATAAAGTTTGGAAACTGTTGACTAATACATCTCTCAGGAAGATTTCCCCCCCCCCCCCAATTTAAGTTCTCTTAATTTTGGTCCCATTACTCCAAGTTAGTTCTACTCAGTTCCTCTCCTTGATGCTTACACCCTTCCAGATGCAACATTTGAGGAGTTATGTCCCAAGCCTCCTAGTTGCCTCTTCATAAGCTCTTAATGGTTCCTGTTTTTAATTAGCTTCCACTATTTTCAGACCGTAATCCTGAGTTCTCTAGCTCAATCTGTATTTTCTCTGTCCTCCTCAGTATTGACAACTCCTTTTTAGCTCCATCTGCACATTTCAATAGAGATAAATTCCCTCCTCACAATCACTCACAAACACATTAAATAACATCAGGCCCACCCCCAATGCCTGTATTACCCCACCAGTAATCCTCCCCTCCCTCCAGCTTGGTACAGGGTTAATCAATCCTGTTTGTTTAGTCTTAACTTTTTAATCCATATAATAGTGATCCTATCCAAGACAATTTGAATTAATTTTTCAAGTTACACTGAGACAGTGGCAAATACTTTATTTTACATCTGACATTACTTTTACCCACTAATTTAGTAATTCTACCCAAAAAAGCAATCCTAACCAAAAAAACCCAGTCACATATGGCAGTCTTATGCATAAACCTCTATTGTAAATGTAAACTCATTTGCTTTCCAGACTGATAGTACCTTCCCAGTAGTCCATTATATTTCAAAAATATGAAGTGGATGGTTCAACAAATTTTAGCCAATTCCCTTAATATACTAGGATGCATGCTTCTTAACTGAGTACATGAGAGACAAAATTAACTAAATGCAACAGCACTGGAAGTGTCTCTCCCTGTGGAACCAGGTCACCAACCGAAGCTCCTTTGTTAAGCGGAATCAAGGAGGAACTGATCACAAAATGGAAGGGGGCGGTATTCACACCCACATGCACTAGGCGCACAACCTACTGGTAACTGGTTACAGTGGGCCAAAACTTCTAAACTATGGGATTTGCCACCTGGACTTGCACAATGAGCACAGACCCAGACATGTAGTTCTATCTGAGCTGGTACCTTTGGAGAGCATAGCCTTCTCGCAAGCACAAGCTAGGCAAGCATCCCTGGTCTCTGAGGCTCAAGCATGTCCCAACAACACCAGGCAGGAAAACAGCAGTCCCCAGGGTTGTTCCTGAACATGACTGCCTTAAGCCACTGGACAGTGTTCTGTCTCTATTCTCTCCCTCCCTCCATATTTAAACATATACTTACGTCTCGGTACACTCATCAATGTTGTTCTCACAGTGGGTCCCCTCAAACCCTGCCTGACACTTGCAGGTGTAGCTGTTGACATAGTCTGTGCAGGTGCCTCCATTCTTGCATGGTTCACTCAGACATTCATTTATATCGGTCTGACACTTATCTCCCTGGAACCCAGGCAGACAAGTGCATAAGAAAGAGTTCACCCCATCCACACACGAAGCGCCATTCTGGCAGGGATCTGCAATAACAACACACTATGTATTACAATGGATATGTAGATACCTTGGCAGGGCCAGGTTTAGCTGTACTTATGCAAAAGGGCTACACAATTTCAAAAATAAGTGCCTTTTTACACACTTTTTTGACTCAATCTATATCAGGGATATAATTTCAATTCTATAGGATTATCCCATAAAGGGCAAAACTTTACACGAGGCTCTGATCAAGAAAATACTTCTGGAAATTTAGGTTTATTTTACAAGGTTCTCATTCACCCAAAACAAAACCAACACCCAAGCTCTGGTCCCATTCCCTTCATGAGCCCTAAATCTCAACGCTTCCCCCTCACAACCCAAACCTCTATAAACAGACAACACAACCAAAGTTAGCTCCTCTGTCCTGAGAGCGCCCTGTCCAGGCTTCTAGACAACAAAACCCCTTCCCCAGACACTGTTTAAGGCACCCAGTACAGAAAAGCACTTACCCCTGGGTTGACGTGCTTTGCTGAAGTGAGCGGACACTTTGCTAGGAAGGCTCAGCTGCACACTGATTCAGCTGAGGATCTCCCCAGCTGTGATTCTGAATACACCTCTGCTGAGATTTGATCCAGCATCACCCATGCTGCTGTCTGGTGTGGTAAGGTTGCCCTCAGGAGGCAGGGTGCTCCCAAAAGGGGCACTGAAAGACCCACACACTTCCCTGTCACTCAGACCCATAACCTAGGTGTGTTCTTCAACTCAGCCCTTTCCTATCCATCAGAACAGCTAAAACTCTTGTCCAGGTACTTGTTCCCTGCAACCTTCTCTTCTCTGGCCTGGACAATTGCCATCTTGCCCCGCTTCTGTCCATTCACAGTGCTGCTGCTGCAAAGACCATTTTCCTAGCTCAGTTGCTCTGACCTTTTCATCCCTCTATTTGTCTCCCTCCCACTGGCTCAACCTTTTCCATCGCAAGCAAACTGCTGATCATCACTTTCCAGGCCTAGCCCCGGCCAACCTTTCATCGCTCATGCTATCGAGATGTCGGCTCCCACCTTCATTCTGCCAGTGATGCCAGCCTTCAGCATCACTTCTTACATTTTCAATCAAGCACCTTCGTTCTTCCTCCCGTGCAGCCCCTGACATATGGGAGGAGCTTCCCATAGCCACCTGCAAAGCTACTTCATCATCCTTCAAGTCCCTCCTTTGCCATTATTCCTAAGAAAAAATTTAACGGCTAGGCAGCTGTTGTGCTGAGACCGCAGCCTGTCATGCTCATTGATTCCTTGTGCTCCCCTGCCTGCATCCACCTGTTGTCTTATATTTAGATTGTAAGATCTTTGGGACAAGGAACATCTTTGTTACATTTGGAGAGCACAATAGGGAGTTGATCTATGCTGCCACAATACTCATTTCAAAAATGAAAAGCAAAATTAAGGCTGCACAGTTAGAAACTCTAGTGAAACAATACTAAACTTCAGTACAATTTGTATTCTGTCCTCTTGTGCAGGTGCATTAAGACACAGGCTTTAATTATGAATTAAAGATTATACAAATGTGCATCCAAGGATGCACCACTTGAGAAATACCTTCATATCTTTAAAGTCTGCAGTGTAAGAGGGAACACCTGCACCCATGTAAAGCTCATCTGACTATTGCATAGACAAGGACATAAAAGCCAGATCCTTGGCAGCTATAAAAGACTGTGCCTATGGCAGCCAGCCCTTTATGACTGCAGCTGAAAGCTGGACATTTCAGTTGTCTGCCCAGCATATCTACAAACAAGTTAAGGGAACTCAGCTCATCACTTTGGCTCCATTATTGGATGGGGTATTTAGTTTGGAGGTTAAAGACACTCTTGGCCCCACAGGAGGAAAGTTTTCATTACTACCACAGCCCACTTCATTTGGAGAAGTTTGCAAAGTCTCTTAATTCCTTGCTGGGTGTGTTTTAATTAATAGGGATACGTGTTAGACAAATCTCCTGACTTTACCATGAGATAGGGAAGAACACTTAAGAATTGAGAGAAATTTTATAACTATCAAAATGGGCAAGACAAATACATTTTTAAACATAGCATATACAAGTGTCATTTTACATTGGAGTCCAGGACAGGGATAGAGCTAACCATCTAAAGGCATCATTCCAGCAGACAAGTCTACAAGATCTGTACACCAAATCAAAATGACATATTATTAATATTGACTCTCTTTTCTATCTCTTTGTTCCGAAGAAGGCATTCAAAAGAAGAGGCTGAACCAGAGATGCTAAATCTGTCTCTGCAACAGCATTTGAGAGATGGATCTGGAGAATCACTAATCTCCCTTGGGTGGCTATTACTACCATACATACATAGAACCCTATCTGCAAACTTCATGCATTTAAATCATTTCCCCGAAAGTTTAGCTCTTTGCTATTTGTCTGAACTATTCCTACAAAAAAATGAAACTTTCTTAAAAGGACATTTTCAATTTTTAAAATACTTTACTAATTTAAGAAAATTCAGTTTATGATACAGCTCTATAAGCTGTAAAACCTGAACTTTTAAACACAAATCTTCCCGAAAAACATTAAGTGTTTTTCTGTTCCTCTGTCGTTTATAAAGGATGGGTTTAGCAAGAGAAAAATCTAACGGTATAGTTAGTTTCTTTACTTCTGGCTATCTAAGACGTTACTTTCACTTCAGTAGGCACAACGTTTTCAGACAGATGTGATTCTCAATTTGATGGTGTTCCTTATGAGTGTGTGTAGAACATTTTTACACTTTTAAATTCAAAACTTGAGCATAAACTCCTACTGTTTAAATACTACAGCCAGCTTCCATCAGAGAGCCAGTAAAGGTCATTTCAGCCCCCAAAATGGAAGTTTCACAAAGTTGAACATGTTTGAAATAAAGGATAACAACAGAAACTGTTCCATGCATCTACCAATAGCAGTCATCAATACCACAGCAAAGTTGTTTCTAGGGCAAATAGGAAATTGCCTGTTTCAGAAAACTAGCCATTTTGCACTCACTTGAAAGGCAGTCATCAATGTTGCTCTCACA
Source organism: Terrapene triunguis (assembly GCF_002925995.2). Taxonomy (NCBI): domain Eukaryota; kingdom Metazoa; phylum Chordata; order Testudines; family Emydidae; genus Terrapene; species Terrapene triunguis. The sequence goes on along the minus strand of NW_020664561.1, from coordinate 3,568,613 downwards.
GTCTCCTCCAGTGAAGCCTGGGCGGCATTCACACAAGTAACTGCCTTGAGTGTTATGGCACACAGCATGATTCTTGCAAGGCTTTGACAAACACTCATCTATATCCACTGTACATCTCTGGCCTGAAACAAGAAAGGTTTGAGAACAAGACCTTGGAGGTTAAGATTCCAATGATGTAACCACCACCATGCTGCTGCTTAAACTCAGAATGGAAGAGTGTCCCTCCCCATCCCATTACCTTCCCAGCCAGCAGCACACTGGCAGGTGTAGCCCTCCGAGTCAGGAGCTTCTTGGCAGATTCCAGAGTTCTCACATGGATCAGGAGAGCAGGGAGACAGCACGAGCTGGCAGTTCACTCCTACAAGAGGAAACCAGAGGGGCAAATTGTTAAGGGCTTGGTATACCTAAGAAGGAAGAAGGAAGAGATTATAACCCAAAGGATTATCCAAGGAAAAGTGGACTGTAATCCATGCTGGAGGAGGGGAAGATCACTACTGTTCTACATGGTATTGGATAGAAGAGGTGGTTAAATCACTGTGACCCAACTAGTCTGGGGTACTTTGGGGGGGAGGAGAGAGGACAGGAAGCTATGGCACTCAGTCACACAGGGGGATGGGTCTGGAGCAGATAGCAGGTTTAGAGAGGAACCTCTGGTTGACCTAGACAGGCTGTGAACAGCTTAGTAGTGGAGAGATGGCAGCATTTAATAGATTCAGTCAGGGATAAAAAATCCTAGTCATGGAATATCCACAATTAGAGGAGTTAGGATCTCCCATCACACGTCCTTGTTTTCTACAAAATCAAACTTTGAATTGGTGCTGACAAATTAATATGACAGTGTAAATGAATGTATCTTAAGAGCATCCATTTAAGTTGGTGTGCAGATCCAGCAGCCAGGGATGGAAAAATAAAGTCCCAACTACAGGACTCTTCACATCTTTCCTCAGGACTTGCTTTATTTAAAGAAAGAAAAAATCTCCATTCAAACTACCGGCTAACCACCCCCCAAGGCTTCCCAGCCTTCAGCCAGCTGGGAGGGGAGAAGACACATACTTCCACCAAGGCACCAGCTTCCCCTTTCCTTTTATAACCCTGCCCAGATGGCAGGAATCCAAAAGAGTAAACATCTTAACAGCCAAGCCAACATGCTGTATCCATGAATAGCTCCAAATCCATCACAACCAGTTTCACCAGCTTTAACTACATAAACTAAATTCTAGTGATTTGCCCCACAGTGCCTTTACAATTGTCAGGATCCATATTTAACTGGCTTGCTTATTAGGATGTTTACTATATCTCTATATTGTGTTAACTCAATAGAGTACTGTTAGTGAAAAACTTAGCAGGAAGGAAAAGACACCCAGCACACACTTCGGAGTGGTTAAGGGACAATGCCAGAGCTATGAGCTTTGATGATTTTGACCTTCCAGCTAACCTGAAGGACTCATTTGACCAGACAGGTCAAAGCGTGGGAACACAGAAGAAAAAAGAATATTGGCTGTTTTTAAAAGGGTTTCTCCCCCAAGAGAGAGGTAGAGGTTGTTCAGGGGAACCAGCCTGAGACACACAGGCCTCACTGGGGGTGCCTGAAGACACTGAGATGGCAAGCCTTTGGGTAGGATAGGTGTATGCAGACTGTTTATTGTTTTAAAATCCTTTTCTTTAAATGTTTTGTTTCTATGGCTAAAAATAAACAATACTTTGGTTTTAAGAAGACTGTCTGATCACTGTACAGTGCTGGGCACAGACTCCTGACCGATGCCCAAACTGCAGCGTAATAACAGCTGATACACAGGGGGCTGTAGCTCAGAGCCCAGTCTAAAAGAGGGGAAAATGGCAAAATTCCCCCCAAGGTAGGTAAAGGCATGAGGCATGGCACCTGAGGGGATTCACTCAGACAGACAGATCCCATACCCGTGTCACTAGGGGTTAGGCAAAGTTTTAGTATTTTGCTCTCCTGCTAATATTCCCTTACTCCCCATCCTTTTATTTCCTCCTCTGCTAGCGTTATGTTCCTGCTACACATTTCAGTTCTGACATTTTACATGTTCCTCTTTTCCCATCCTTTTGATGTTTGGCCAGGTCTGTGTATGTGACGTGATTGTCAGAAGAAACTAACCAAGCCAAGTCACAGGCAGACTCTTAAAAGCTGTTCATTTTTGTGTGCAACACACTGAATGTTTAAGTGAAAGTTTAGCTTTCGCAGCAAGGAATGGGTTTCTGTGGCAAAAGCCACTGCTGCAGAATGGCAAAAACATCTGGTGCTCAGCGTACAAGCTCCTGTGATTGATAGAGTCTGCTCACCATATTCAGAGAAATGTGGGGCTGGAAGAGACTCCAATAGGTCAGCTAGTCCAGCCCTCTATGGTGAGGCTGCTTCTGACTCTGGTTGAATCTACAGCTGCCCCTTGATAGCACAAGTGGTCACAGGGTGATCAGAAAGCAAGTGTAAAACACCGGGATACTTTTGTTTTTCAGGTTTCAGAGGGGTAGCCGTGTTAGTCTGTATCAGCAAAAACAACGAGGAGTACTTGTGGCACCTTAGAGACTAACACATTTATTTGGGCATAAGCTTTTGTGGGCTAAAACCCACTTCATCAGATGCATGGAGTGGAAAATACAATAGGAAGATATATATAACAGTACATGAAAAGATGGGAGTTGCCTTACCAAGTGGAGGGTCAGTTCTAACGAGACAATTCAATTAAAGTGGGCTATTATCAACAGGACGAAAAATCACTTTTGTAGAGGTAATCAGGGTGACTCATTTCAAACATTTGACAAGAAGGTGAGATTAACAGTAGGGGGAAATTAGCATGGGGAAATTAGTTTTTAGTTTTTGCAAAAAGAACGATTTTTGCTGATACAGACTGTAGCAGGGTGGTCACCCCGCTCTGGTCCAGAGGGGTTAAAAACAGCCCTGGGAGGGGGCTGTGGCTGGAGAAAGCAGCTCTTAGGCTGAGGTGATTGGGGGAAGTGGCTGCAGCTGGGGCCATGCCCCAAACAGCTCAGCTGGCCCTATAAAGGCAGGGAAGCCAGGGGCAGACAAAACAGTCTCTCTCTGCATTCAGAGAGAGAAGGACCTGGCTGCAGGGAGCTAGAGAGTAGGTACCTGAGTGGAGCAGGGCTGGGGAAAGGCTAGAAGAGCTGGGGAGCTCCAGCCTGGGGAACCCCCAGGCTGTGGCCTAGCATAAGGCCAACAGGTACTGGGGGTTGCAGAGGGCAGCCCAGGGGTAGGCAAAGGCAGCAGGTCCAAACCCAACCTTGCCAGTGATAAGTAGGCTGAGACTGCAGTCTGTCCCAGGACGCAGGGGCTAGACAATGACTGGCAGTAGCCATACACTGAGGCGAGGTGGGGATAGTGGGTGGGGGTTCCCCTGGGACGGGGAGACCCAGAATTGTGGGGGTATTGGTGGGGGGCAGCACCCAGTTAAAGGGGCACCGGGGTACTGGGAGAGACACGGGGGGCCAGAAGTGACAAGGCGGATCACTGGCCTGCAGAGGGTGCTCCAAGGCTGGAAACGAGCTAATTCCCACGGACGACCAGCAGGAGGTGCCGCAGGGGTGAGTCCGAACGCTTACACAGATTAACACAGCTACCACTCTGAAACCTTTTTAGTTTTTGTAGTTTTAAACTGCCATGCCAATTTCCCCCTACTGTTACTCACACCTTCTTGTCAACTGTTTGAAATGAGCCACCCTGATTACCACTAAGAAAGTGATTAAAACTTCATAGGGTACAGAATGAGACCATCTGCTTACTGAGTGGGAGCATAAGCCACAGAGCATAGAACATGTGCTCTGTAGTCTGCATTAAATTTCTGTGCATTTCCAGCTTGTGGTTAAAGTGTTTTTGACATAGTCCTAAATTATTTGGGCTTTGGTTACCTTCAAAGTCAACTGTCTGACAGGCCATTTTTATGTTCCTAATTCACCATTCACATACTCTGGTTCAAAAACCAGTCCAGTGCGCTAAACCTTGTCAAGACCTTTTCAATTAAGTTAATTAGCCACTTTTAAGATAAGAGGTGTGGAAGTAGTTAATAGGTATTAATGTGGTGAAAATTCTTATGAGTCCCATTGCTCAAGAGTTAATTGTGTAAACCACCTCCAATGTGGGAGAAATGCTTGAGGAGGCCATAGGTCAGACCTCTAAAATCTGCAGTGGAAAGGGATTTAATTTAGAGGGAGTGCCAAAATTGGTGCTCTAATAGAGAACAAGTGAACCATAATTACGGAGGAACTCCCTGCTCTTTGTAATAGACTTACAAGCACTATTTTTCTACAGGAATTATACCTATAATCATTGTATCATGCCTATATTATCAGATTGTTTTCAATTCAAATATCACTCGAATTTTAAATTTCAGAGGATGGTATTGAGATTATCCCTCATGTTTCATTTAGTTTAGTAAGAAGATTGTTGTCTTCCATTTTATTGCATCTTAGTGCAACAGAGCTCAAAAACTCGTCCTTCAAACTCACCTTTGAATCCTTTCCTGCAGGTACATCTGTATCCATTCACCAGACTGTCACAAATTCCTCCATTCTGGCACGGGTTTGACAGACATGCGTTCTCTTCCACTTCACAATCTGTTCCAACCCAACCAGGGTCACAGAGACACATGTATCTGAAAGAAAATAGCATGTTTCAGTACTATTCTGAAGCAGCTGTTCTAGCCACAAGACTAGGCAGATAGATAAGCTGAAAGGGGAGGGACATGGAGATGATTTGCCCTTAGAAAGGTTCATCATTTTTACCTTAATCACACCAGCTATACAATTTTCCTAATATTAAAACCAACCCAATCTTTAAAGCTACATGCCCAGTATTAGTTATCTTAATAAAATACAGCTTTATTCTGCATCACGCTTTTCTTGGCAAGCCATCTCAAAATGTTTAGTAGACACTAAAGAAATGGCAAGGTACAAGCAAGGAAGAAAGATGGCTTTCAAATCCAAATAGAGAGAGCTGATGAAGTGAAGGGATTCCAGATGAAAGCAGCCAAGAGAAGTGGCAATCCACTCCATCAAATTCCAAAGCTTAATAAAGGACAGCACCACTCCATTCACAGGACAAGTAATCAAGGATCTGGTGAATCATTATCTTTCCACTCTAGCCTCAACCACTGATACACACCCCAAATGCCCCACCCCTCATATCACCCACACAGATCTTCTTGGCTTTCTGGCATCCTGTGCCAAATGAAGAGGGGCAGAAACTCAAGTGATGATGGCAGAAAATGAAGGTTGATACAAAGAATTTTTCCAAGCCTAGGCTGAGGCTGCATTACAGACCAAGAGAATCTTCCAATCAGCTTCCATAGTAGCTGGCCTAAGGAGCTATCCAGGGTGGTAAAAAGTTTACTCAATCCTGAGTGCTTACAGCCCGCACCAGAGCCCAGAACCAAGTGCTGCAAAGAACCATCATCCTGCTGCGCTGAAAAGATCACTCACATTTGAACGGTTTCTCAAACAACATGTACCCAACCACCTGTACCCAACCACCAACAGCCTGCCTGCATTCCGGGAGTGCAGCACATTCACTCCTTAAGGAAGCTGGAAACCCTAAAGGAGCTTATGAAAGAGTCATGGCACCACTCCTGACCAAAATACCCAATGCCTCAGTCAGAGAAGGAATCTTCCCTTCCCCCTTCAAGCATGCAATAGTGTGACAAGCACCGAAGAAACCTGCCCTGGACACATCGGTTCTAGCTGGGCACTGTCTAGTATCAATCTCCCACTCCTGAGCAAGCTCGCAGTCGCTAGCTAAAGGCCAACTACATGCCCATCTAACTGAAGCTAATATTCCAGACCTGGCACAATCTGGATTCGGGGCAGGATATGGGCCTGAAATTGCTTCAGTGGCACTGCTGGATGAACTCCTGCTGTCAGTGGATACAGGGCAGACATCCAATCTCAGCCTCCTGGGTCTCGCTGCAGCATTCCCCATGGCCAGCCATGAGATACTGCAGTCCTGCCTAAGAGACATGATGGGTTCAGGGGAGCTCACTAAAATGGTTTAAATCGATCCGGTAGGGACAAATAGTAATAGGAAACTGCACTGCTGCATCTATAGAAGTTCCAAAAGGATCAATTCACTCTCCAGTCTTATTCAATACCTATACGGATCCATCTGAACAGATAAGAGGACATAGATTCTTGTGCCAGTAATATGCAGACAACACAGTTCTATTTATCCTTCACCATATACCACTAAAATGGTCCAGGGCTTGGATGAGATCAGCTCATGGATGAAGAACAGCTCGCTGAAACTGAACCCGAGTGTGATAAATAAAGTGGGGGGGTTAGCTCCCTTTGATGGACACCCAGCCAGCCAGTTAGCTATAAAATCCCTCTTGGTAGCTGTTCTTTACTTGCTTTACCTGTAAAGGGTTAAAAAGTCCCCCAGGTAAAGGGGGGGGGGGGAAGCAGGCACCTGACCAAAAGAGCCAATGGGAAGGTAGAACTTTTTAAAATAGGGAAAGAAACTTTCCCTTTGTCTGTGCTCTCTGGGCTGGAGGGACAGAACAGCCATGCTATAAGCAGCTTTAACCCAGGTATGATCATAAATCATCAGATCATGCCTAGAACTACTTATCTGAACTCCAAATGTGTAAGTAGATCAGAATGTTTAGCTAGACGCAATCAGGTTTATTTCTGTTTGTTTTTTAAGGCTTGTGGATCTCCTCTGTGCTAACCCCACATGCTTTTGTTTGCTTGTAACCTTTAAGCTGAACCTCCAAGAAAGTGGTTTTGGGTGCTTAATTTTTGTAATTGTTTCTTTTAAGATCTAGCAAAAAGCCTAAGTTCCAGATGTATTTTTTCCCTTTTTGTTTTTAATAAAATTTACCTTTTTTAAGACCAGTATTGGATTTTTGGTGTCCTAAGAGGTTTGTGCATGTTGTTTGATTAGCTGATAGCCACAGCTAATTTCCTTTGTTTCATTCTCAGCTCTTCCCGGAGGGTGTGTGTGAAAGGATACCCCCACAGGGAGGAATTCCCAAGTGCTCCTTCCTGGGTTCAAAGGGGTTTTTTTGCATTTGGGTGGTGGCAGCGTTTACCAAGCCAAGGTCAGAGAAAAGCTGTAACCTTGGGGGTTTAATACAAGCCTGGAGTGGCATGTATTAATTTTTAGAATCCTTGCACACCCCCTCGGAGTGAGAGAGTGGGGATTCAGCCTGAACTCATGAATGAACACTCCAATGATTGGGACCTAGTGTTGCAGCAGTTGCTTTTTGCCTACAGGGCTGTACCACATCCCAGTTTGGGATTTTCACCCTTTGAACTCGTTTATGGCCACAAAGTTAAGGGGCCATTACAGTTGGTGAAGCAGCAATGGGAGGGGGTTACATCTTCTCCAGGAACTAACATTTTGGACTTTGACACAAACCTGCAAAACACCCTCAAGGACCTCCTAGTCCTTGCTCGAAAAAACCTACAGGATGCTCAACAAGAGCAAAAGGCTTGGTATGATAAACATGCCAGAAAGTGTTCCTTCAAAGTAGGTGACCAAGTTATGGTCCTGAAAATACTCCAGGCCAATAAGATGGAAGCGTCGTGGGAGGAGCCATTTATGGTCCAAGAACGCCTGGGAGCTGTTAATTACCTCCTAGCGTTCCCAGACCCTACCCTAAAACTTAAAGTATACCATGTTAATTCTCTAAAGCCCTTTTATTCCAGAGAAATCAACGTTCTCCAGTTTACAGCCCAGGAGAGAGACGACGCTGAGTGGTCTGAAAGAGTCTACTATGAAGGAAAAAGCAATGGTGGTGTGGAAGTGGTGAGCCTTTCCATGACCCTTGGGCATAAGCAGCGACAGCAAATCCAGGAGCTGTGCACCAGCTTTGCACCAATGTTTTCAGCTACCCCAGGATGGACAGAACGGGCGTACCACTCCATTGACACAGGTGATGCTCACCCAATTGGCTCCTCAAGCCAAAACCGCAATAGAAAGGGAGATCAAGGACATGTTACAGATGGGTGTAATCTGCCCCTCTGAAAGTGCATGGGCCTCTCCAGTGGTTCTGGTTCCCAAACCAGATGGAGAAATCAGCCTTTGTGTGGACTACCGTAAGCTAAATGCCATAACTCGCCCAGAAAACTGTCCAAGGCCGTGCACAGATAGGCTTATTGGAGAAACTGGGACGTGCCCAGTTCATCTCCACCTTAGACTTAACTAAAGGGTACTGGCAAGTGCCGCTAGATGACCTCGTCAAGGAAAGGTCAACCTTCATCATCCATGTAGGGTTGTATGAATTTAATGTGCTCCCTTTCAGACTGCGAAATGCACCCGCCACCTTCCAGAGACTGGTAGATAACCTTCAGGTGGATTTGGGGAATTTGCAGTTGCCTACCTTGATGATGTGGCTATATTCTCAGATTCATGGGAGAACACCTGCAGCACCTCCAAGCTCTCTTCCAGCACATAAGGGAGGCAGGATTAATCATTAAGGCCAAAAAGTGTCAAATAGGCCAGTGTACCTTGGACACAAGGTGGGTCAAGGTACTGTCAAGGTACTATCAACCCCCTACAGGCTAAGGTAAATGCTATCCAAAATTGGCCTGTATCTAAGTCAAAGAAGCAGGTCCAATCCTTCTTGGGCTTGGCCAGGTATTACCGACAAATTGTACCACACTACAGCCAAATTGCCACCCCACTGACAGACCTGACCAGGGAAAAGCAGCCAAATGCCGTTCAGTGGACTGAAAAGTATCTTGGTGGATGATGACCTGGCCCCTGTTGTACATGCTTTCACCACCTCTTGGCTGGACTACAACAATGTGATATATCTGGGTATGAAGCTCTCAGCCCCTATGAAACTCTAGCTAGTACAGAACACTGCAGTGCCTCTCAACAATATGGGATACCGCAAGCCCACCAGATCTGTCCTGTGCTCTCTATGATGACTTCCCCTAGAATATTCAGTTCTCAGTCCTGATCTTAAAGGTGCACAAGGGCCCAGACCCAGAATATCAATGAGACGACCTAAAGATCCAGGATGTAAACCGGGGTCAACAACTCTACTCCTTAAGCACAACAAAACTCTTTACAGTAGAGGTAAAGCTTTTGTGTGTGCCAGGCAGAACTTTCTCAAGGGCCAGTCCAAGAGTTTGGAAAGAAATCCCAGAGGAACTAAGGACCATCCCATACCACTCCAAGGGCGAGGCACACTTCACCTGTATTCTCTAATACCAAACACACAGCCAAATGTACATTAAAAACCCTACCAAAACTAATCACTGATCTGCACACATAATTTTTCTCTGGGGGAGAGATGAGAGAACAAAGCACATATGACGCACAGCACTTAATGTACTACTAGAAGGTGCTCAGATACTATGATGATAAGCATGGCATAAGAATCTATAAAGAATGGCAGGGGTAAGATTGTATGACCAGGCAGAGGCCCTATGTTAGAATAGCACAGAAAACTACCTAGGGTGAGCTGCAGCTAGCCCATGGGGACTGTAAAGTGGCCATAATGAGCTGCAATATAAACAAGTTTGGATAGTTGTTTAAATAAGAAATAAACTGGGGAGAACCAGAATCTTCACAGCAGATGATATTTAGGGCATTTATTGAAAAACTGTAATTCAAAGGTGTTTAGAGTAGCTGGGATGGCTCATTAACAATAAGCCCAATGGGCAACCAAATAATGAGAGAACCAAGCAGGAACAAAAAGGTCATTGCAAATGACACATTTAGCATATGGCACTCCAGATGCAAGGAAGAAATCTCATCAAAACCAACTACTTTCAAGCACTGAAACACTCCATGTGATTCAGTGCCTTCCTGAACACTCAACAGTGGTCAAGGCCCAATGCGGACTTTTCCATACAAAACACTGGAAAGAAGTGTTTAGAAACTGGTCTTAACACGATGGTAGAACTCACCCACTGACATCATTTGTGCAGTTTCCATGTACACAAGGGTTACTAAGACATTCATCAGCTTGCGAGTGACAGCTGGGTTGATGGAAGCCTTCAGGACACAGACACCGAAATCCATTCATTTCATTTACACATGTTCCACCATTATGACAGGGACTGGAGATGCATTCATCAATATCAATATTACACCTTGGACCTGAAAAGAATATTACTTGTTAATTAGTATTTCTCACACACAAGTTTACCCCGCATGTATGCAGGAACATTTATCAAGATTCAGTGACTCATCATCAATACAAAGTCAACATAAAGTGACCGATCCTGCAAGGTATGACAGCTTTGACTCAGATTTAAGCCTATGGGAGTTTAAAGCATTCAACGTTTTTGAAAGATGGGGGTGTTCGTATCAGGAGCAGAGCATCTACATCTCATAAGCCTTCTGGAACTGTTAAAAAGCTACAACAGAATTGCAATGGGAACAGAATTATATACATTCTTTAGGAGGATTGAAAATTATGTAATTGTAGTATGCCTGGTGCAACCTTCCTGGGTTTATCAGCTAGGCACCTATCCTTTCCACATTTAAGTACCTCTTGAATACCCATTCCTGCCATAATGCCTGCAGTGCATCTAGATCTTGTGCATATTAAATACAAGAGTATATTGCTTCTTATTTTCCCTAACCTCTGCCTACTTCCCAGCTATGCTTAGACTGCAAGTTCCTCAAGGGTCTGTTCCTTCCTGTGAATCTGCAAAGTACCTGGCATAGATTGGGCACTACTATAAGTTTAAAAAAAATATATATATTCCAGGCCTTAAAAAGTGAATCATCTATTTCACACTCTAGCTCGAGCCCTTGACCTGAAGGAAGTTGCAGGTCCTGAATACTGGAACATTCTGATTCACAAGTGTGATGAAGTATTTTAACAGCACAAAAGCAGGAAGGTCAATGGGTGGCTAACATGGCGCCCAAAGCTAGAGGAGGCCCAAAGGCAAGAGTGGTCAGGAACATACCTCGTTCCATTTGGGCTCAGTTATACCTCCATGTTTTTTTAAAGTGAATTTCCTTCCTTCAGGTGGAAGTTTAAAAAGATTAGTCAATAGAAATGCATAAAATCAGTACTATCTCTTTGGGGCTATTTCTGAGAAGAGATTTTGGATCAGTTCTGATTGGAATCTTTCAGTAACAATAGTGACATATTAGCTAAGGGATTGTTATAACAGGACATTCAGCATGTTCTCTCATGTGCATTAATTTTATGAATTCATTATGCAGTCTGGCTCACAGCCCGCAAAGCATGTTTTGGCCTTTTAGACAAAGGACACAGGACCTGAAGAAGAGCTCTGTGTAAGCTCAAAAGCTTGTGTCTCACCAACAGAAGCTGGTCCAATAAAAGATATTACCTCACCCACCTTGCCTCTCTAATATCGTGGGACTGACCCAGCTACAATATTGCAAAAGACATTGGAAGGATTGGGGCTGGTCTGTGTGATATTTAGTTCAGATCACTAACACAATGGGTCAATAATGTTTCTTTCAATTAGCACATTTGCAGGATACAAATGATTTTAATACAAACAGAACAATTTAAACCAATGAATAAACTCCATCCAAGGAGCAGTAGGTTGGCTGATGGGGACTTTTGTACCATAGTAGCTGTGCACTTGTGCACATTATAAAACTAACTGAATGCTTTATATTTGCAGAAGGAAAGGGAAACATTTAATTTGTATACAAGTTGGCCCAATTCTCCAAGTTCTGTACAGAGACCCCTTGCTATGATGTACAACTTTCTTGTTCCAATAAAGAAGCTGTAAGTAAACCCATTGGGATTTTGACCATTATTTCTTATGAAGCTGAGTCATGTGAATTGGACTAAATAACCCTAAAAGAATTACAATTCATGGCACCAAGCTAGGACATTTCTTTAGTCGATGGGCAGAACGTGCATTGAAATTAAGAGATACTGAGACTCGTTAAGAATACAAATTATTTCTTGAGACACTGAATAGGCCACTTGCTATCAATGAACAAAGAACTCCTCCCAGGGGAGAGATTATTATCTTCAAGGCAAAGCTGAGGACAATATCTGTTAAATGAAAGTACATGTTACCTGTAACTCCAGGCTTGCAGACACAATCGTAGCGATTAATGCCATCGAGACAGACTCCATAAATGCAAGGGTTACTTGCACAGTCATCCAAGTTATTCTCACAGTTCACTCCTGCAAATAAATGTAATGAAATTCAAGTTAAAACCAGACCAACCCTAACATACAAACAACGCTATAAGTTTCCTGAAAATAGCCAAATTCAAATTGCAGTATTCAAACTGCTTAGGCATGACAAGGGGATGTGTATGATTAGATATCAGCACGTGGTGCTCCGAGTCCTCTTCTGTTAGTGTAGTGCAACTCCATTAAAGTCAATAGAGTTAGTGAGTAACAGGAGAATTTGTTTCCTTGTATCTAATCATCCTTCCAGCAGAAGAATCAGCCATTTTGGACATAAGAAAAATATTTTTGCTGTTTTCCCTATGTACAGTTTGAGAGGGACTGCCTGAATTCTGAGGATGAGGAAGAGAGAATACTACCCAAATTAAGCAAACAGAGTACAACACACACTACTTGTATTGTTACAGCAAAAACTGTAGCAAGAACAGTGGAGAGAAAAGTGTAGGTATAACTAAATGCACAAGTAAAGCTTTCAACAGCATCAAGTCTGATGCTGCAATATCTTGGATGTGTTATGGTGTACATTTTATGACAAACAGCAACCTCTCAACCAAAAAAGTTTAATCTTGTAAAATAAAGGATGCTGAAGGAAACCAAAAAACTTCTGAAACAAGTGCAAGGTGATTAGAATCTCCAGAGTCAAACTATTGATCGAGTGTTGCAAGCATAGTAAGATCTGAAATCTTTACTTCTTTTGGTATGTGTAGATTTCTGCATTCCACAGCAAAATTGGTGATCAACACAGTGAAGTTCACATATATATCTGGCCCACTCATATATACAGCTGTGTTGATCATAGTTGAGTGTGTAACAACTAGTTTTGTTTAATAATGGAGTTTTCATTCATTCCATGGTAAATCATCTGGCTAAATGACTTTCTCCTTCCGAGTTTGGGAAGTGCCTAGTACACTTTGGCAGCTACTACAATCCAAATAAGTAATAGTTAGGGCTGCCAGTGTGTCACAGTGGAGAAAGTTAGATACTGTGATTTCTCGTTCTGTCCATGACATCCTGCAGGAAGACTGTAGGCCCTGGACATGGGGTGGCTGGATGGGGTGTTGGAGAGTGCTCTCACCCTGCACTGACCCCACAGCAGCAGCTGCTGTGTCCCATGGGACTGGGCTCAGCTCCCCACTCTGGGTGTTGCAACCTGGCGCACGGGGTTGCAACACCACTCACTCAAATTTTGCCTGGTTGCCCCTCTGTCAGGACAGAGAGGGATAGGGAGCTGGGTCAAATCTTGGCTGAGTGGTATTGTGATGCCATGTGTCCAGCCCTGCAAGACACAGGAGTTGCTGCTGCCTGTGCCCGAGGTGAGTGCGGGATAGGCTCGCTCTCAACCCCTGGGCTCATGTCAAGGGGTCACTATCAATCCCTGGGCCCAGCCCCAGTGGTCAGATACCACGGCTGCCTGTGCCTGGGGCGAGTTTGCTCTCCAGCCCCCCCAAGTGCCCCCTGCTCACCGGAACAGGGTTGGGATGTGGTGCTGGGGCAGAGAGTGCTACTATGGGTGGCCGGTGCCCCCTTATTTGTCAGGGCATTTTTTTAATCGAAAAATCACACAGCAGTGACTAGACCCATGACTTTTACTAAATTTACCATGACTGCTCTGTGATTTTTGATTAAAAAAAAAAATGCCCCGACACATGTGCAGCCCTAGTAATAGTTCTGTCCTAGGGAGGAGCTCTCCAGAAGCGGGATGCGTAAGGAAAAGAGTGATAAATTGTCTTGGCTACAATAGTAACACAGTTCCAAATAGCCATAAGACCTCTCCTCCCCCCAGAATTACCTGTGCACTAACTCATGCAGAATCTATTTACAATTGGAATAGTAAGCACAATCACTGGGGTAGGTATCTAGACCAGGGCACTGAGGTCTGGTGCGTCCTTAAGTCGATAAGACTTTTTCCTTAATTCCACAATCACTAAAAGTTAAGTTTTTCAAAAGGGACCAGTGACTTTGGGTGCCCAACTTGACACCTTAAAAGGTTATGATTTTCATTGGGTCAGTGTTCAGCACTTCTGAAAACCAGTCTTCTTTAAAATGGCTCAAGTTGGGAGCCCTAAAGCTGAGGGACTCATAAACAGTCAGTAAATCTTTGGCCACAATCTTGCTTCAGGCCTCAAGAATAACTGCCAGGAGGTGATAAGGCTTATCTTCTGAATGAAGCTGGTATCACTGACAGCTTCAGTAAGAAGAGAGGTTTCAGAGTAGCAGCCGTGTTAGTCTGTATCCGCAAAAATAACATTTTTTAGTAAGAAGAGAGTGAGGGCTGAAATAATGGGTGAGGATCTCTCCAAGGAGAAGATCAGAACAACTATGTCCAGCACCTCCATAATATTGAGAAAATAAGCTTATTTAGACCCACTCCTGCAAATACTTACCAATGTCCATAATTTAAAACATATGATTAAAGTCATTAGCTTAAAGGTAAGCATGTGTTTCCTAACTGGAAGGCGTTTTCTGTTTGTAGTAACCATGTCCTAAGCTTAACCTGCACATTCTGTTCCTCTCCCCACAAAACCAACCAATTCTCCAGCAGATGATTCATTTGGTTCATGAAGCACTGGGGCTAGATAGCGCAGTCGGGACTGTGTGGAGCATGAGAGATAGAGAGAGAAAGACAGGGCTGTTCCAGTAGTTTGCAGGATCACACAGGATGAGGCCAGGACTGCTTAGGTGGCCCAACTCAGATACTTCCCAAGAACAGCAAAACAAGGTTAGGACGATGCTCAAAAGTGAGGCTTGGTTCCAGAGAGCAGCCAAGCTGAAGCAGGCCTGGGGTGATCTAGAGAAGAAGTCAGGCCAGAACAATAGCTAGGCTCCCAATTCAGATTGCAGGGAGGTGTCTGCTGCCAGAGTAGAGGGGGCAGTTGTGGAATGTTACTTCAAGCACTACTGTCAGAAGGATGACACAAGATATATGGTTTGTTGCTTACCACACCATATTTCTGCTTCCAAGCATCGTGTTTTATTTTGGGGTCTGTTAACTTCAATATTCATTTGAAAAAGAAGCCAATATTATTTGACACAAGCCAAAATGGTTCTGATAAATGTTTTGTCCTTTAAAGAAGAACACTAGGACACTAGCCATGCTCTGACACATGGCTCTTATGGAATAACATTTTACAAGACAGAACAATTAAAAATCGAGGCAATTTAAGCAATTTTTAAATAGAGTGATTTAAATCACTCAAGTCAGGCTGATGCTTTGTAAAGCTAATTTGAGAGTTGTACTATTGCAACTTTAGATTAAAATTTAATATTAATTATAAATATCATTTTTAATCTAAGTATTAGTAAGGGTATTCTGTTTGGGAAAATTGCTATAGGGAAAAAATAAAATATTGAGAATTAAAGGGTCCTGATCCTGTAAACACTTAGGCAGCAATATAATGTCACTCTCACGAATGATGCTATTGAAGTCAATGGGACTACATTGCTGAAGTTCTTTTCTTTTTTTTATTACAAACTTTAGTGGCATGAAGTCTGCCAC
>NW_020664561.1:3484241-3552979 GCF_002925995.2 Terrapene triunguis | reverse complement strand
TCTTTTCTTTTTTTTATTACAAACTTTAGTGGCATGAAGTCTGCCACTTTGAAACAATTTTTATTTCAGTGTTAAGAGTTTAACTTTTCATACATTAACAAAGTTAATGATCTTTTACATACCGGTCAAATTTTTCCAAAGTATGAGATTATAGCTAGGCTCCTAAACCTATATTTAGACACCCAAGTGTGGAATTTTCAAAGCTACTTCAGTCATTTAGGAGCACAAGTCCCATGGACTTCAAACCCACTAAGGAGCATAGATGAGTCGAAGCCTTGTAGCTTCCTTGGCTCAGATGTTCAATCCATTAGAAGGTGGTGCTGGTTGCAAACACAGCATGCGCTATTTGTTTATCAATTTTATGTTTGTGTTCTCACTGTAAGGATGCTAATGAGGCCCTGGACTTGCACTTTGCAGCACAGATGAGCATTTTAAGTGGGAAATTTCTTAGAATTTCATATTTTACACTGATACTTCCTGCTAACAATTATCTAACTAAAGTACAAGAGACCCACTTTAGAAATTTAAGATTATAAAAAGGGAAGTAAATGACTAGATACATGTAGATAAAAAATTATAATTTCTGGTAAGATTGTGACTTTTTTTAAAGTCTTGATTTTTGTCTGCCCTGCCATCTTATGCTTTATGTACCTGAAGTGCCCAGGAGACAGTTGCACTGATAGCCATTCACCAAGTCAATGCAGCGTCCTTCATTGAGGCAGGGGTTACTCTGGCATTCATCTACCTGCTCACTGCATATGGCACCCATGTACCCAGAATTGCAAACACAGGTGTACGAATCAATTCCATCCTGGCATTCACCATGGTGGCAAGGGTCAGGGTCACAGTTGTTGATATTCTCTTCACACAAAGTGCCAGTAAAACCTAAGAGAAAAATGAAGAGGCGTGATTAAGAGGCTTAGAGATATATTATATGATGTCCTCTGCATTGAATATCAAACACAATAATACAGTGTTCATCATAACAAATCAGCAAAATGGTATTCAGAATATACAGAACTGTTTGGGCACCTAACCTGTAACCCATCTCCCAACCCCAGAGAAGCCAACAGACCCTGTATGGTGCACAAAGCACAGTGTGCCACAGAAAAAGCTACATAGATAATCTTTGCAACAGAGACTGATACCTGGAATGCATTCAAATCTGAGCAATTATGGAAGTAATTTGAAGTAATATTCAAATTACTATCAGAACTGTTTATTGACATCAATATGAAACAAACTGAAGACAATCCCTTCTCTTACTAGACTATTAGTAATAATACTAGATATTTCCACTATCCAGCAGCCCAGAGGACTTAACTTTTGTCAATACAAGGAATTTTAATGCACAGACCTTGAAAAAATTGACTTTCCCACTGAAGCTTTCCTGGAGGTCTGCAGAAAAGGTAAGCTTTAGTTCAAAAATCTTTTAGTCCTCATGACTGGCAAGAACCTTTAAAAGCTCCACCCATGAGCCAACTGTAAAGTGATACACTGCTGTCTGCTAAAGGCTGCAGACATGCACCTCCTGTGCCTCGGCAGCAGTAGAGAGTTCTCCATATTTAAATTTATTAATTAGAAAGTTGATTGACAATATTATTACAATACTACAGCTATTAAACTTAATTACTATAAAGTGTCATACACCACTGATCCATTCCTTTAAACTGAAGGAGGCAGGACAAGCATTTTTTATCCTGGCTTAGAACGATTTAGTCCTAGGTCTAGGAATTGCCAGGGACATTTTTCAGGCCCTGTTAATGCACTATTATAATGTGGGTGCCCTATAATTTGAGACATTTGGAGTTACAGCAGACAAAGCCCTGGAGAACATAGCTGGGGATGATCCTTCACAGGGAGCAGAATAGAGGAGCCCTGGTACAATATCTTTTTTCCCCATCTGTAATGTATGATGCCATGCAAGACACTTGCTCTCAGTGTCCCCACCACAGAAATGGAGGGAAAAAGGAAGCCAGAGACGTAGCAGTTCTTTAAACAGACACTAGTATTTCAACTGCATGGCCATTCACAGTTGCTTTCAGTCCCATTTCCTCAAAGCTGCCCATGTTCAGTGTGCCCCAAGTCTTTTTTCCTTTTCTGGGAAATCCAAAGTCTCTGTAGGGAAACAGGCCCCAGCCTGTGTGCCCAAAATCAGCACCTGCTTTTCGCGTGTCCTCAATCTAGTTAGCACTCTGATCTGGTGCTGTATTTTCCTGGCACCCCTTGAGCAGCCCACCCTTCTCATATTGCCGCTCCTCCTGGCACCTCTCGAGTGAGGGAGCCCTGTATTATATATGGCTGCAAACCCCTCTCTCCCCTCCCAGCAGGTTTTGCTAAAGATTAATAACTAAGGCTCCCCACCCCACTGAGTGAAAATCAGATGGACCATGCCCTAGCTTGAGCTAGGCACAGACTTTCCACAGCTGCTTCCAAGTCCAGAAAGGGTTTGGGTTTTTCCTTTTCCTAGTGACATTTATTCTGTCACAATCAGTAATCAAAGGAGAATCCTGGTGGTAACAACTCCTCTTCTCTGGCCTAGAGCCATTCCATTCTGATATTTCTGAAACTTGCCCTCTTGTATCTACCGCATTCCCTGGGGAATTAGCTATTAAGAGGAATCAGGTTGCTTTAAAAATGCATGCCATCGTAGAGGCACACAGTTTACAAGTTGCTACTGTATCCATTCACGATGTTCTGACTAGAGTCTCGAAGAGGGTTTCTTAATCCCTGGAATTACACACAAAATAAATGCTACTTCCAGAATTTTCACAGAAATGCTTAACACAGTCAAAAGATGGAATAAGAGAGATTTATGGAGGCAGTGATACAGTCTAGTCTCAGGAACCTGATACATCATTCTCTTACTGGGATGACGAGGTCTATGTGTGCCAGGTTCATTTTACAGGAATAGTATCTAAGACACATCCTCCTGCATATTCTTTCAAACTCATTAAACAGAGAAAACTGATTTTTTCTTTACCAGGAACCACAAGCTCTAGAGCTCCTATTTCTAGCGGTTGTTCTATAGCAATTCTGTCTTCTTTTGAGATACTGATGTCTGAACAAAATTTGGAGTAAAACTATGGCATAGTCTGCAGTGTGATATCTTGTCATATCATATGTTGCAGAACCATTTCTCCTAGAGAATAAAGAGAGATGCTTCCCAGTCAGCCATTGGCTTGTGTTGGATTCATAGATCTTAAGGCCAGAATGACTTTTCATGATCATTTGCCCTGAATTCCTATGTAACAAGCCATGCAATTTCACCCAGCAATTCCCACATCAAGTCCAGTAACTTGTGGTTGAACTAGAGCAAGTCTTTTAGAATAACAGCTAGTCTTGATATAAGGATTTCATGCGATGGTAAATTTACCACAACCCTTGATGATTTGTTCCACTCTTTGAGGACTGTTCTGCTGTCTCTTGCATAGTCTTCCTCTTCCGAAACTATTGTGAACCTGTCCCGATAAAGCCAAATGCCATTTTGGTAAATTCTGTTGTGTCTAATAGAGCCAACGTGTTAGGTGCTGTAAAAACACACAAGGCTCCTGCCCCAAACAGCTTAGTGTCTACTCATTCCCTGTGTAGCATTATTAGACTATTCCTGGCACCCTCTGCCACTTCCCTTCTTTAGGGAAGAGGACTTGCCCAACATAAAATCAGGACCAAACAAAGGAAGGAACGTTTTATTTAAGTCTGATCTAAAGTTAGGGGTTCCGTTCTCTGGTATTTTTAGGACATCTCGGGGCAAGTGTGTCTCTCTGGATTCTGTACAGAGCAGAGTAAGTTATTGCTGCTAAACAACTTATGTTGCCTTAGCCGCTTTTTAAATAGAATTTGACTCTTTGACTGGATTCACTGACAATAAGCCAAATCTCACATGAATCCATCCAGACTAAGAGTGCCTATCTGAGACAGTAACAGCTGCAGGGGCTAATCCTGCCTCTTTCTCATACCACAGAGTTTCTAGAGCCTCAAGAGCCCCTGGTGATGTGGGTTAATACCATCAGATGTTACAAAGTGGGAAACTGAGGCACGGGGTAGGCAACTTGTTCAACACCTATGGAAATAAGTGGCCAGGCTCACCCCAGAATAAGAGTCTAATTGACCCAGTCCTAAACTAAGCCTCACCCAGCAGTTTCTGCTCAGAGCTGAAGAGTTAAGGCTGGTCTTAGACAGCTGTTTTATCCTTAGCTCTGCCATTGAGTTCCTATGTGACCCTGGGCAAATCACTTAAATCAGACTTTTTGGAAGGTGGCCACTAACTGTGTACCACATTTGCTGGGTGTTCAACTTTTAAGGCACCATGGACACTTATTACACTTAGATCCTCATAGCCCATTCCTCAGTTATATTAAGTAGTTTGGAAGCAAACAAGCAGGAAGCAATACAGTCTAGCATTGCTCTACCCATCTCTCTTGGTCTCAGGCTGCCAGTTTTCACTTGGGCCCATCCTGAAGTCCCAAAGAAAGCATTCCATACTGGGGAATCCCAGAATGGAAAAACACCAGTAAATAGGGACTCTTTGCAGGGGAAAAGCGATGACACTGAAAGAGTGAAGCTAGACTTCCTTCCAGGCAACTGTGAATTCTTTGGTGTCACAAACCATGGGGCTTCTGTCCCTAAGAGATACTCAGTGCTGCCCTCTTCTGCAGAGAGGTAGGCAGCAAAGATTCCTGGAAAAAAGACTTTCAGAGATAGCACAGACCCAATGCTTTGCTGCCTGCCTCTGCTCACTACATAGGCTGCACATACTAGTTTCTATTCAAGGGGCTTTAGCCATTGCACTGAATGTGAGAAGATGTGATGAGGCTAACCTGTGGCACACTGGCATTCATAGCCATTTGGATAATCAATGCACTTGGCTCCATTTAGACAAGGTGTGCTGGAGCAATCATCAATGTCGATCTGGCACACTGCTCCAGTGAAACCTGAAAGGCAAGAGGAAAGTGAGAATCCTGAAACTATTCAGAGTAGGAATATCCATCCCCTGTCCCCTCCTGCTCCTCAAAACAGGCTCAGGTGTTGAACTGGCCAATTTGCAGCTTTTCAACCAGCCAGTTTTTCTCCTTGTGACTGCCATCTTGGCTCCATAATTTAAGCTCTCATTTGTTTGATCTTTAGATTTTATGGTTAAGAAGAAGAGTGTTGAATGTTAACAAAGAAATGGATACTGGCTGCCTGCCACAGTTTGCAGACAGCCTGAAACAGATTCTGGAGAAGTGTGAACTCTTCTTATTAACCGCAATGAATCGTTAACTCTGGATCCTAATGACACGTTCAATGTCAACATTGTTAGCTACTTGCCTAAAATCACTCAAGGTAAAAGGGACAATCATTATGATTAGGCTTGGAAGAATTCGATTTTTTTCATAATGTCAACAGATAATACTGATGTTCATTTTTAAGCATTTTTTCTATTTTTATGGATATAAACTTTCAAAGTTGCAGGAAACTGTGTGTGGGGGGTGTCAGACAATAATTATTTAGTGAAAGTAGACATTGAGAGTCAAAAAGTTAAAGCTTTAGAAACATTAAAACATTGTCAACATCACATGTCAAAATATACAAAGTAAATATCCTTAAATAAGATTCTAAGAAGTTTTCAGGCAATATAAGAAAATGCTGCTTATCTGTGAATTTTGATCATCAATGGAAATATTTTTGTCTGTGAAATCAACGTTTACCTACATTTACCGACAAAAATCAAATCCTTCAATGCCTAAACATGATCTCTGAAGCATCTCATTTTGAAATTAACAAGCTTGGACTTGAGTGGAGCTTTAGAGTACCACCACTTTTCTCCCCATTAAACCTCTGAACACAGCGTCAATTGCATCAAAGAGTAGGCAGACTTTGGCAGGTGTATTGCTCAGGACTAATTCTTAGCAAATCTTTAAAACTGCCCACATGTAGTGTGGTAAATCCAAACCAGGTTTCATCACTAGCCCACATCGTCCCTGGATTAGTTGGTTCCTGGTCCAGCAAATCACCCTGCCAAGAGGTAGCTTCCGTCCTCCAGGTCAAAAGGGCAGGAACAATCTCCGTGATGCTCTGGGTATGGCACACTGCAAGTCAAGGTATGCTTGCAGTGTTCATCTGACTGGCACAGGTAACAAAGGCAATGAGGACATGTTGACACAGATTAGCTGGCCCAGTCTCAGCTCACCTGAGACTCTGGGTATGTATTTGGGTTGCTGGACTATGCCACAGGCAATGCCTCCACATCTTCACTGCTATTGTTATCCACCCTAGCTAGATTAAAGCAAGCATGGGCTTGCCTATCTGTATTGTAGTCATACTGTCACTTGCAAAGCAATACATCTTCATTTGCAGTGCAGACATGTCAGAATAGGGCTGGCATGGGGCAACAAGAAAAAAGCAAAGGGAGGACCTTCCACAGTGGTATGCTTGGGAAACTGAAACAAAACAACAAATAGAGGAGACTTTGGGCAGTCAAAGTGAGGAACTCCACATGAAGAAATAATTCATCTATTTCTAAAGCATCCCCTTAGCCACAATTATAGCTATGGGTAGCACAGCAGTATGGGATGCACTGTACAGCACAGGACAAGATGTCCTGTACCTTACAATGCTTTGTTATTGATAAACAAGGTAGTGGATTGTGTCAGTTATGGTGATGGAGCCAGACATCCTGGCACCAGGAGAAGGGAAGAGAGGACTCAAGTACTGCTTCTGGGGGGAAGGGACTGAGGGAAAGTAGAGATCTCCCTGGGCAGGCACAGGAAAAAAAGCATTTACTTCTCCCCCAGTTGGCTTACAAGATATTGGACCTTAACCTGGTGACCTTGAACCTGGTGCTGGTCCCTTGGATTAGCAGAAGCCCCTTTCTGCAGAGAAGAATGCTGACTCCCTGCACTGTGCTAGCGACTTAACCAAGTTGAGTTGCTGAGGAAAGGCTCTCACCTAAAACCTTGAGGAAGCCAAAAAAATTATGTGGAGGATGAAAACTGTCTCAAATTAAAATAGATTTAAAAAATAATCTCTACAGACATTGGTCTGTAATTCACCATGACATTCTTTAACAAGTGAAGTCATAGCTGCCAGCCACTGTGTAAAACTAAGTGTTCAGTCTTAACATTTGTCCAGTAAAACGCACAGTGTTAATGTTGCATCAGGATGGTTGCATATGAAACTTATTTAGCAAGTATTACAGCTAATCATTTCAGTTCTCCTTTAAAGGAATTCTAATTTGGGCATGAGCACTCTGCAGGGAAGGCACATCCTGAGCAGGTTTGCTTTCACTCCACTCCAACAGTCTGTTGTGCCCTTTGTAGGGAGAAGAGAGGTGGTGCTGGAGAGGAACACTTACCAGGTGGACAGACACACTGGAAGCGATTGACTTTATCCAGACATTCTCCATTGTTCACACAGGGATTACTCTGGCATTCGTTAATCTCCAGTTCACAGTGCATACCTTTAAACCCTGGAAAGGATAACAAGGAATGGCAGAAAGGCTTTAGAAAGTGCCCAAGGTGTTGACTACACCTTATTCCAGGACTGAAAATCAAAGCTAGATTTAACTGAAATAGAAATTCCAGTTTGTATTGATATTTTTGATATAAAGAGACCACATTTTAAAAGCATAAATACAAGTGTTAAAGTGGAGTTTTCAACTTGAACATTATCAGAGGCGTAGCCGTGTTAGTCTGTATCCGCAAAAAACAACAAGGAGTCTAGTGGCACCTTAAAGACTAACAGATGTATTTGGGCATAAGCTTTCGTGGGTAAAAACCCCACTTCTTCAGATGCATGGAGTGAAAATTTCAGATGCAGGCATAAATATACTGACACATGAAGAGAAGGGAGTTACGTGTCAGTATATTTATGCCTGCATCTGTAATTTTCACTCCATGCATCTGAAGAAGTGGGTTTTTTTACCCACAAAAGCTTATGCCCAAATAAATCTGTTAATCTTTAAGGTGCCACCGGACTCCTCGTTGTTAACTTGAACATTACATTTTCAGAGCTGCATGCATGATCTCCCAATATCACAATAAAGACAGAAATCTGAATTGAAATGTACCATTTTCTTTTGCATACTGAAAAGAGAAAGAGACAATTATGTCTTTAATGATTTGGGAGGGGACCAAATACATTGATGATGGGCACTAGTGTAAGAACATAAGTAGAGTCACTGACAATAAAAGGAGATAATTTACAAACAAAAGAAAACTAACTCAGCAGGTAGTCACTCTGAAATTCACTCCCACAGGAGGGAAGGGTCAAAATACTGTATGTGGATTTTGGAAAGGGTGGAGCAACGCCTTCATTTGTTGCTAGGCTTACTAAGACTGGGTAAATTCACTTTATGCTTCATTGTGTCAGCTCATCACCGAGTGGAGTCAGGAAGGAATGCTTCCTCTATATTTGCATAACACTGCACAATTGGTCAAGGGCATGCTGTTTTTCCCCCCTTCCCTGAAGCACTGGGTATTGGTCACTACTAGAGGGAAGTTAATAGATTGGACAGAGCATTGGTGTACTTGATGTGGTAACCGCTATAAAGATTTCAAACATGTCAAAATATTTTTAATAGTGAGATCTATCAGTCTGTAGCAGGGGTGAGCAAGCTACGGCTTGGAGGCTGCATCCGGCCCTTCAGACGTTTTAATCCGGCCCTCAAATTCCTGCCAGGGAGTGGGGTTGGAGGCTTGCCCCACTCCGTGTGTGCCATGGCTCCCGGAAGCAGCGGCATGTCCCCCCTCTGGCTCCTATGCGTAGGGGCAGCCAGGGGGCTCTGCATGCTGCCCCCACCCCAAGTGCTGCCCCTGAGCTCCCATTGGCTGGGAACCGCAGCCAATGGGAGCTGCAGGGGCAGCACCTGCGGAGAGGGCAGCGCGCAGTCTCGCCTGGACTAGGGTTACCATATTTAAAAAAAAAACAAAAAGAGGACACTCCACGGGGCCCCGGCCCCGCCCCAACTCTGCCCCCAGCTCCGCCCCAACTCCACCCCTTCCCCGCCCCGGCCCCACCCAACTCCGCCCCTTCCCCAAAGTCCCCGCCCCACCTCCGCCCCTCCCCTGAACGCTCCGCCCCCTGCTCCTCCTCCTCTCCCCTGCTTCCCGCGAATCAAATGTTCGCGGGAAGCCTGAAACAGGCAGGCAGCAGGTAAGCTGGGGCTGGGGCGGTGGAGGGGGGGGGGGCGCGAGGAGGCGCGGCCCAGTCCGGCCCCCCCGGCCGAGCAGCTCTGGCCCTGGCGTCTCCGGCCCAGCCCGGCTCGGGCCCTGGGGCTCCGGCCCCGGTTCCGGCCGAGTGGCTCCAGCCCGGTCCTGGCTGAGCAGCGCCGGCCCCAGCGGCTCCGGCTCGGATCCAAGCCCCACGACCCCTCCCTATTTTCCCGGACATGCCCGGCTTTTTGGAATTTCCTCCCGGACGGGGATTTGAGGACCAAAAAGCCGGACATGTCCGGGAAAATCCGGACGTATGGTAACCCTAGCCTGGACCCCGACCTCTTCCTGTGCCCCAACTCCCTATACCAGCCCTGATCCCCCTCCCACCCTCCGAACCCCTCAGTCCCAGCCAGGACCACCCTCCTGCACCCCCAACCCCTCATCCCCAGCTCCACCCCAGAGCCCTCTCCCCCCACACACCTCAACCTCCTGCCCTAGTCCGAAGCCCCCTCCCACACCCTGATGTCCTCATTTCTGGCCCCACCCCAGAGCCCACCCCCCCAGCCAGAGCCCTCACTCCAACCCCCAATTTCGTGAGCATTCATGGCCCACCATACTATTTCCATACCCAGATGTGGCCCTCGGGCCAAAAAGTTTGCCCACCCCGGTCTATAGAATAGCAGTTTGCCCACCCCGGTCTATAGAATAGCTTCCCAATCTACTGGGAACTGCATCACTTGCGACATTGAAAACCTAGACTTGAGAAAGCCCTGGAAGTTATCCAAAACCAAAAGTTAAGATTAAAACAAAGAAGGTTAAGCAGTAACCAATTTGTGTGCTTGTATTTAATTTAACAAGCTAGGTCTTGCTCACTAACAAATTACAGACTACTTTTTCTTCCTTCTTCACACCACCCCTATTGCCTGCTTTCTCCTCTCCTCACACACCAGCAAGCCTTCACAACCCGTCTGCCCACAGCAAATGATCTCCAGTGACCTCATTCAGCACAGCTCTTGGGCACTCCCATCACACTGGTCTCTGGCACAGTGGACAATCCTTCCCTTCCTCACACGTCTGAGCTTTTTATCTTTGCTAGAAGCCCCATCCCAGCTTGGAAAGTGTCCCCTTACCTGGCATGCAGAGACATGTGAACCCTCCAATTTTATCCAGGCAAGTGGCATCATTCTGACATGGTTCGGAAAGACATTCATTAATGTCCAGTTCACAGCGAGGCCCTGTGTACCCCTTCAGACATTCACAGTGGAAGGAGCCTTCTGTATTCACACATTTCCCGGCATGCTCACATGGGTTGCTGTTTGCTGCAAGAGACACACATTTATATATCAGAATCTGCTTTTCTGGTCATGATAGTCTCAGCACCATCTCCAGTCAGGCCCTTCTCATGCCAGTCCCTCCTGACAAGGAGCGTAGGGCAGAAAGGACTCTTCTTTCTACTGTGAGGTGCCTGCTGCCTTTTATGTGCCTGAGGAAAGATTCAACGGCCACCTGTTTGCAGACAGAAAGAGAAATTTCCAAGCCTTATCAATGGATCAAGAAGAGCATTCTGGCCTGTACCACTGCTCCTTTCCTCACTCCCATGGAGCTGAAGATGGCATTGACAGAGGCACCCAACGGGGGATCAGGGCACTCAAGCCTCTTTGAAGGCCTCATATCGAAATCACCTATTCAACTTGCCCACCCACTTCAGGGCTGAGGCCTTCAGGATGCTCCTGAGCCCAAGTGACAGCCAGGCCTTTGCTACCAATCTCAGTCAGACTAGCCTGTAGGGCCTTCTCCTAGAGAAGCTTCATGCAGCATTCTTGTCTAAAGTGGGGTAGAGAAGTAAAACTCATTCAAGGAGTGGCCCTCTCCAGAAGACACCAGCACCAGGTATGCTGGTTAGTGACTGACTTCAAGTGGTACAATGGGCAGTGGGCACACACAAAAATCTCAATGTCAAGTTGAAAATGTTAGACAAGCCCCAAAAGATTAGTTTTGCAAAAATTGCAACTTCTAAACCCAAATGGTAAGAAGTCTGGAAATGTAATTAAAGGATCTAGCTGCTTCCTTGCTGTTTGACATGATATCATCAACCTCTACCTCATGAAAGACAGAAACAGCTGCCATATAAACTCTGAGGCATTATTCTCAAAATAGATTTGACACACAGGTGGTCCAAAACAACCAAAACAGGGAAAAACAGGATCTCGTATAAATGGAAAGGTTATATCTGTTTAATAAGGAAACAGGTACAATGATCCTAAAGTGCAACAGCCACGACCTGAACTGGATGGAGAATCAGACGTCTGAGATTTAAAAAAAAGTACCAGTAGCAAAGAGAAAAGCGGTTCTTGAGAGAGCACTAAGTGGTCTAAGCACCCCAAGCATCAACATAACTGATAAGCCCAAGTGACCAAGAGCCACCAGGAGCAAGTGGGCCTTTGCCAGGGTCATTCTTCTGCACGCTGGGAACTGCAATGAAAAAGCTGCTTCTGTTATCTAGTCCATCCCTCCATGTCCTGGTGCAGACTCAGTGGCTGATGACTTCATTGGCATGTAGACCCAACTTTGGGGTACACTTTGGAAAGAACAAACACCACACGTCTTGGTCCCATGCTGGGTGAATAAGCCAATCAGCAATCCATTTTACTTCTCCTGTCAGGTAAATGAACTTAATCCCAGGGAGCAGTTGCTGCTGGGGCAGAGGTAACTGGATCACTGCCTTTCCTTATTTCTCCCAGCAGCAAAATGAGAATGTTACCACAAACAGTCCACTAGCATCTGAACCGCCAGGAATGAACTGGAGAGGCGGCAACAACACTATAAAGATTGCAGATTAGGCTATATTGGGAGAAGCTGCGATTGCCAGTAAGAACATAAAAACGGCTATACTGGGTCAGACCAAAGGTCCATCTATCTCAGTACAGTATTCTGTCTTCCGACAGTGGCCAATGCCAGGTGCTCCAGAGGGAATGAACAAAACAGGTAATCACCAAATGATCCATCCCGTCACCCATTCCCAGATTCCGGCAAACAGAGGCTAGGGACACCATCCCTGTCCATCCTGGTTAATAGCCATTGATGGACCTATCCTCCATGAACTTATCTAGTTCTTTTTTGAACCCTGTTATAGTCTTGGCCTTCACAACATCCTCTGGCAAAGAATTCCACAGATTGACTGTGCATTGTGTGAAAAAATACTTCCTTTCGTTTGTTTTAAACTTGCTGCCTATTAATTTCATTTGGTGACCCCTAGTTCTTGTGTTATGAGGAGGAGTAAATAACACTTCCTTATTTACTTTCTCTACACCAGTCATGATTTTATAGACCTCTATCATATCCCCCCTTAGTCGTCTCTTTTCCAAGCTGAAAAGTCCCTGTCTTTTTAATCTCTCCTCATATGGCAGCTGTTCCATACCCCTAATAATTTTTGTTGCCCTTTTCTGAACCTTTTCCAATTCCAATATTTCTTTTTTGAGATGGGGCGACCACATCTGCACGCAGTATTCAAGATGTGGGCGTACCAGGGATTTATATAGAGGCAATATGATATTTTCTGTCTTATTATCTATCCCTTTCTTAATGATTCCCAACATTCTGTTCACTTTTTTGACTGCTGCTGCACACTGAGTGGATGTTTTCAGAGAACTATCCACAATGACTCCAAGATCTCTTTCTTGAGTGGTAACAGCTAACTTAGACCCCGTCATTTTATATGTATACTTGGGATTATGTTTTCCAATGTGGATTATTTTGTATTTATCAACATTGAATTTCATCTGCCATTTTGTTGCTCACTCACCCAGATTTGAGAGATCCTTTTGTAGTTCTTCCCAGTCTGCCTGGGACTTAAATGTCTTGAGCAATTTTGTATCATCTGCAAATTTTGCCACCTCACTATTTAGTCCTTTTTCCAGATCATTTAGGAATATGTTGAATAGGACTGGGCCCATTACACACCACTCTTTACCTCTCTCCATTCTGAAAACTGACCATTTATTCCTTCCCTTTGTTTCCTATCTTTTAACCACTTACCAATCCATGAGAGGATCTTCCCTCTTATCCCATGAC
The DNA here is from genome assembly GCF_002925995.2 of Terrapene triunguis. NCBI lineage: Eukaryota > Metazoa > Chordata > Testudines > Emydidae > Terrapene > Terrapene triunguis. The sequence goes on along the minus strand of NW_020664561.1, from coordinate 3,539,771 downwards.
AGTTTACTTTGCTTAAGAGGCTTTGGTGAGGGACCTTGTCAAAGGCTTTCTGAAAATCTAAGTACACTATATCCACTGGATCCCCCTTTGTCCACATGCTTGTTGACCCCCTCAAAGAATTCTAGTAGGTTGGTGAGGCATGATTTCCCTTTACAAAAACCATGTTGACTCTTCCCCAACAAATTATGTTCATCTATGTGTCTGACAATTTTGTTCTTTACTATAGTTTCAACCAGTTTGCCCGGTACTGAAATCAGGCTTGCTGGCCTGTAATTGCCAGGATCACCTCTGGAGCCCTTTTTAAACATTGGTGTCACATTAGCTATCCTCCAGTCATTTGGTACAGAAGCGGATTTAAATGATAGGTTACAGACTACAGTCAGTAGTTCTGCAATTTCACATTTGAGTTCCTTCAAAACTCTTGGGTGAATACCATCTAGTCCTGGTGACTTCTTATTGTTGAGTTTATAAATTTGTTCCAAAACCTTCTCTAATGACACCTCAGTCATAGAATATCAGGGTTGGAAGGTCATCTAGTCCAACCCCCTGCTCAAAGCAGGACCAATCCCCAGACAGATTTTTGCCCCAGATCCCTAAATGGCCCCCTCAAGGATTGAACTCACAACCCTGGGTTTAGCAGGCCAATGCTCAAACCACTGTGCAGTATTACTGATTACCCCTACTTCAGAAAGAATTGGAAGGGGTTCTGAGATGGATAAGAATGATTAGGGACATGGAAAAACTTGTATGAAGACAATGGCTTGAGAGCAGACAGATAAGAGGGGCCATGATGAAGATATACAAAATAAATAAATACATGAATACAAAATATATGGAGAAGATTCATTGGAATCTTAACCCTGTCTCATAACACAAAACCAGGGTCATTCAGTGACATTTAAAGGTGGTATATACAAAATGGTTAAGAGAAAACATTTTCCAATTACAATAACTCCTCACTTAACATTGTAGTTATGTTCCTGAAAAATGCGACTTTAAGCGAAACGATGTTAAGCGAATCCAATTTTCCCATAAGAATGAATGCAAATGTGGGGGTTAGGTTCCAGGGAAAAACTTTTTTGCATACAGTACAGTACAATAATTGGGTGGTGTCCCCGCCTTACCCCACACAGGCACAGCCCACTGGCACTGGAGACAATGAGGCAGGCAAGGAGGCTGAAGGTGCTCTAGGCTAGGAGAAGCACGTTGCACAGCGGCAGCTTCCCCTACTCTACAAGCACCAGGGGTGGGGGGCTCAACCCTCGGCCCGCCCACACCACCCCTTCCCCCAAGCCCTCAACCGTAACCCGCCTCTTCTTCCCCCTCCTCCCCCTTTACTCCGCACGCCGTGTCCTCGCTCCTCCCCTGCCTCCTGCCCGCGGCAATCAGCTGGCTTGCAGGAGGGAGGGGGGAGGAAGGAGAGGGGAGGAGCGAGGACACGGCGTGCAGGCTCCCCCTCCCTCCCCTGCCTCCCAAATGCCACAAGCCAGTTGATTGCCATGGGCAGGAGGCAGGGGAGGAAGGGGGGAGGTACGCCGCATCCTCCCTCCTGCCCGCAGCAATCAGCTGGCTTGCGACGTTCAGGGGGCAGGAGGGAGGAGCGAGGACTTGGTGCACAGGCTCCCCCCTCCCTCCCCTGCCTCCTGCCCGCGGCAATCAGCTGGTTTGCGGCATTTGGGAGGCAGGGGAGGGAGAGGGAGCCTGTGCACCGAGTCCTTGCTCCTCCCCCCTCCCTCCTGAACGCCGCAAGCCAGCTGATTGCCATGGGCAGGAGGCAGGGGGAGGAGGGGGAAGGCGCTGATCTGCAGGGTCTGCCAGTGGGCGGGAGGCGCTGGGGGGAGGCTTAGGGGAGCTGATGGGGGGCCGCCAGCTGTGGACAAAGCAGGCAGCCAAATGAGGTTATAGCAAAGCATTGCACAACTTTAAATGGAGCAGGGACGTAAGACTAAAACAATGTTAAGCGAGAGGACGTTAAGTGGGGAGTAACTGTAACATAATTAGCCCATGGAACTCATTTCCATAAGATGTACTTGAGGCCATAAGCTTATCAGGTTTAATAAGGATTAGCGATATTATATGGATGACATGAATATCCAGAGCTATAGCAGTAAGTACGAGAAGAGTTATGGAAGTAATGCAAGCTCTCTTGCTTCAACCTGTAAGTATTGGGGATTAATTAGAAACTTCCGTGGGGGCAAGTATCCCATAACTGACTACGCAGGACTTCTTGCACCTTTCCCTGAAGCAGCCAATACTACCCACTTTCAGAAATCGGCTTCTGACTAGATGGATCTCAAAGTCTGGTACCTCTGAGTTTTGATCCTCAATGACAGACTTCATCACCTGGGCAGTCATTTAATCTCTATTTCAGCTTCCCTTAGGGAAGTGGTCATTCTAGCTTACCTTTCAGAGCTGGGGAGAGGTTATAGTGTTTGTAAAGTGCTCTGGGGATCAGAAGTACAACACAAGTCTTAAATTGTTGATGGAACAATGCAAGACTGTATCCTGGGCCTTTGTATCCTCACATAGGTCACATACTTCCACAAGCTGTTCCTATTCCTCCCTCCATCAGTTTCTCAAGTAGAACATCCAGAAACCTACCTATTAGCAGATGGGAACTTACCCATAGCACACTCATCCACGTCATCAGTACAGTCTGCTCCTTTATAGCCTTGAGGACAGGTGCAGATGTAGTGTCCATTCAGAGGGTTGGTATCACATAGAGCTCCCATCAGGCATGGGTTGCTAACACATGCATCATCCAAGTGGCACAGGAGACCTACAGAAGCAAAGGAGGTCACACTAAGCAGTTCATTGAGAAGAATAAAATCTGTTCATCGGGTTGCACCACTCATTTAGCATTCTCCACACTAATTTTGTTAATCTAGGCCCCATTTCCCATGCCAAGAGGCGACTGGAACCATGACAGAAGAAGTCACCTGCAGACATTTGCTATTGGAATCTGACCATGTACTGTACAGCATAATACAATGGCATGTCATATTGCTGTGGTTTCAAAGCATTTATCAGTACTCCTTGTATGCTATAATGGTTTAGTGTTTAAAGCATCAGCTGGGAGCAGCTCTTCCTAGCTAGTTTTTCTCTCCCCTTCACCAGCTAGCATGGTGCATCTTCTGGTGAACACACAAATGCAGCTCCCTTCCTTAGTCCTCAACATGGTCAGGAGCTATTGCATAGCCTCCAGGCTGCCAGTGCAGCTCCCTTGGTGTGTCAATGCTCTTAGCTTCTTATCTACACCTGCAGGGGATTCCCCACCAGGCCAGATAAGGCAGCTTTAAAGCAACATTCCTCCTGTATGCAGCCATGTCCCAGTTCCCCACTTTAGTCGTACGGGTGTGTTATCCCAGAGGCACAGGAGCTCCAAAATCCAGTCCCCCATCTCCTGGGCTCTGGTTTTATATACAAGCTGTATTCCAGTACTGGCACAGGGCCTCACCCAACCACACCTTCTCAGGGTAGTATAGCCCTCACAGGGTCTGCAAGTAATTCTTCCTCCCTTGAATAAGGGATCACAGCGGTCTTTCCCCTCAGTGTGTGCAGAGTGGCCAGCTTGTCCTGCCCTTGGTCACAGAGGAGTCCTTTACCACCCGCAGGGTGACATCAGAGAGCATTTGGGCCCCATTTGCCTGCCCTGAAGTCCAAACTGCCCCAGTTTCTCCTTCTCCAAGGCCACTTCCTTTGCACTGCCTGAATGGTACCGGGGGGCCTGGGTGTGGGCCAGGATCTATCCCTGTGTCATGTGCACACATAGGGACAGTTAGGGTTGTCCCGTTAGCCTTCATTTATGCTTTTAAGCATTTCTATTGGAAGCCTCCATGTTAAACAATTTTAATCTTACTGTTCACAATTTAACCTGTGACAGGTCAGATGCTGGCTGGTCCTTGCACAGGTGAGGAGGGTGCAGAGGGTATAAGAAACCTTCCTTTTCACTTTTGCTCCTGCATGCATAGCTAGAAACTTTCCCAAGGGAGGGTCCTCTTCCACACAAGTGGTGGATGGCCACAAAGAGGAGGGCATATTGCACCCTCTCACTGGATGGGGGAGTTGCTCCTGTGGTGTGAGCTCCCTGAGCCAGAAATGAGGAGCACTTTTTAAAGTTTTTTAAAAGACACATTTTAGTTTACTTTAGAAATGGTATCCTACACCTCTAGCTGTCCGCCGGCAGCACAGAGCAGCAATCCCAGAGCTATGTGCATTTCTCATCCTTACCTGTCTTTCCTTCTGGACAAATACATGTAAATGAGGCCACACGATCAATACAAGTAGACCCGACAGCACAGGGAGTATTGAAACAGTCGTCAATGTTCTTACTGCAGTCCTCCCCGCTCCAGCCATTGACACAGACACAGCTATGGCCTCCATTGTGGTTGGTGCAGGTCCCTCCATTCTGACAGGCGTTGGGCTGGAGCTGACATTCATCCACATCCTCAGTACAAAACTGACCTGGTAAGTCAAGAGGGACGAGTTTAACAGAATTCCAGGGAAGCCTTGCACAAGATGCCATTCCACTAACTGAGGAAGAGTCAGAAATCCTGAATACCGGACAGTTTGTGGAATAGAAAATGACTCTCCTGGGAGTACTTTTAAGAAAAACATAATTAAATACACCAGGTACCCACTATTGCTTTAATCTGCAAATGGAGGTGACCCATGCATTGCCAAGTGAAGATAGAAATACTTGCAACAAATAAGCCCCTTGGGCTAACCAAGGGCTAACAGATAACTTCATCATCTTACCAGTGCCCTATCTGAATAGTCAGTGTCCCAATCCAGTCCTTAGCAGGCATAGCTATTAACACAACTGACTACCATGTTCACAGCCTCAGGAGAAAGGCTCCTGGCCATTTAGTTATTGTGACAATGAATTTTCCCTCAGCCCTAGAAGGGGAGGTACACTCCAGGTCAAATGGGAGACACACTGCCTTGGAAGAACATATACATGGGGATATGAGCAAGGAATAGTTTTGCAGATACCTATCCTTGGAATATCTGCATCATGTCTCTGGGCATACCCAGTATAAACTAGATGTTGCTAAAGGCCTGAGCAGACTCATAGTATGTCTACACAGCAAAAGCTGCGCACGACTAGCTTACTCAAGCTAGCTTGAATCCAGCTAACATGAGTACCAGTAGTAGGGGCGACAGCAGTGTGGGCTTTGCAGCAGGCTAGCAAACCGAGTACATACCCAAGTCTGTGCTGGGCCTATATTACCTGCTCCAAACCCCGTGGTGCATGTCTTCACTGCTATTGTTATTTGCACAGGCTGGATTCAAATTAGCTCAAGTAGGCTAACCTGTGCAGAACTTTTCCTGTGTAAACATACCCTCAGTCTAAAGTGGATGCTCCTGGAATTAAAGATGCTGTGTTTCTCTTGCCTTCTGAGCGTTAACTTATATCCAGTCAAAGATCAATTGATTTCTTTGCAAATTCAGTGGACATAGAGGAGAAAATAAAGTCTCAAGAAAATGGCATCAGCTTTAGCCACACTTTGAAATTTTTCTCAACACCTTGCGGGCTGCAGTGAAAGCACCAAAAGTGCAGATGGACTTTTTTGTCTGATAGGCCTAGCACCAATCCAGGTGTATAATGCTTGTCGTGACACCATGCAGTAACAATACAGTAGGAATGAAGGCACTGACTGTGGTCCTGGAGTAGATTAAACTGATTTTTAAAGATCTATATCTAATGTATATACATATTTTTCCCCTCATGGGGACACTACATAGCAGAGTTAAGGTTGTTTGGGTGATTTAACTGTGCATTTCCAGACTAACATGCCTGCTAGTTTAACCTTCACTCTGAATTTCCTGGATCCATAATGCTCATTTGGGGGAACAACTACAGCCCACTAATATATGCTCTAAATTATTGACATGTGCTCAACAGTAGCTCCATGTTAATTGTTTGTCTCAGCATTTCCATATTTAAATTATAAATATGAGCCATAAACAAGAAACCAAGAGAACGCTACCATGTTTTATGACAGAACAATTTAACAATTTCAAGATATGTAGTGTTCACCCTAAATTTTTTTTTTCAAATTATAACTTTCAGTTCCAGATTCAGTTAGGTTATGGCCACTTCACACTGATTTAGAGCAACACAAGGCAACTGGAATACACTGCCCAGTTAAACTGGGTTTACAACTGCTTTGCATCACCTGAGCCGAGCACAGCCTTAGAGTATAAACCACGTTTTCTCTCTCCCTCCTGCTCCCCACATTTCCCTCCCCCCAACATGCAAATTCCCTTTCCCTCCTGCACCCACTTATATCTTCCTGCACATCTTTCCATGGTTTCCCCTCCTGGCTGAATAATGCATCAGGCAGTTTTTGAGGAGATAGCTCAAATTAATCACTGTTGCCAACTCTTGGAATTTTATCTTATCTTGCGATATTTCGTGTTTCTTAAAGCCCCAGCTCCTGGACTTGTGTGAATACATACGAATTTCAGTTCTCATTTTAAAAGTTTCCAACCCTACTAATTAAGGAGGAAAAGCTTGAAATCGTGCCCCAAGCAGAACCCTAGAGGTTCAAAAACCAGAAGGTAAATCAAAACCCAACACATATTTTTAAAAGCCTTATGGTTTTTAAATGCTTGGTTTTGGCACTACTGGATTTGTGGTCATTTTTTTAGTTATTCTTCATGACTGGAAGCTATTCCCTCAGAAGTTGGCATGTCTTCAGAGAAACTCAAGGACTACCCTCTTTCAAAGTGGCAATCATCATCTATTGTTCTTAATGGGACTGAGGCCACGGGTTGCCCTTAGAAAAGATGGTCACTGCCTCCCATTGTTCTCAATGGAAATATACAGGTCTGTCTCATCTTACGTGGGGATTCCGTTCCGCGGTTAGCGTGTAAAGCGAAAACCGTGTATAGCCAAAACCCCATTGAGTTCAATGGCGGGCAAAATCGCCCGCACTACAGGTATAGTATTAAAACTGTTTTTCTCTTTTTTGTTTTTGTTTTTGCCGATCGCGTAAAGTTGAAATCGCGCATGTTAAATGCGTGTAAGATGCGACAGACCTGTAATCCCATGTCCTCAGGGAGGATCCTGGCCCCCTGAGCTACCAGGAGGGGGAAGAGGAACACTGTGAGGAGGCGGGGATGGATGGAAGCTGTGTCTAAGGAAACCTGTGGCTTCGGTCCCAGTGAATCCTATTCTTCGGAGTTTCTCTGAAGATTAATCTTCAGCCTCTCCTGACAAGACTTTAGTTAAGGATAATGGGGAAAGTGACATTAACCCTAAATTTCTTTTAAAAAATGTTTTTTTTTAAATCTATCCCTTGCACAAGATATACTCAAATTTTACCTCTGAAAATTGCATAGACAGACTAAGCCTGAGCAGAGATTGTGAGGGACAAAAAAAGCTCTGAAATAAGGAACAAGTCTAAAATACTTAGTCAATGGAGTTTCTCCAGATGTACCTGTAACATAGATTGGAATCTGGACCAATGCAACCTGTAAGAGACATGTGTTGTATATTTGCAGTTATGCACACTATGAATTGGTGGAGTGTTGTTGGACAATGCTTTAAGCACAAACATGCTTTGAGCAGCGGGTTGAACTAGATAACCTCCTGAGGTCTCTTCCAACCCTAATCCTCTATGCATCTATGATTCTATGCAAGTTTGGGGAACTATGCAACTCCTTAAAAAAAGGAAAACTCATACATGAAATATAAAATGAGCAGGGAATGCACAAGTTTCTCCAAGAAACCACTTCAATCTTATTCTGACCCAGATATTTGCAGAGCGAGGGAAATCAGTGAAATGAAGACTGGCTCTAAGTGACCTTGTACAGAGTAAGCACCTAGTCCATGTGGTATTTCAAAATAGAAGACAGACAGAATAAGACAACAACCTTCAGCTCTAAATGTTTATTGACTATGAAACTGAGGTACTTTCTGTGCTTTTTTTTCTTGGAAGTCATCAGGGATTAAGTTCTCCAAGAGCAACTATACAGAATAGGATACTTTAGGTGTACATTGTTTCTACGGCTCCCATTTGCAGAGCAAATACTTTTCCGATATCTCTGATGGGATTTTTTAAAAGGGCAGCTTTTGATCAGCACAAAGAAGTTTTATATCTGGCCATAACGGCCAGATAGTTGGCAGCTCTCAAATTTAAGGATACCAAGGAATAATTTTTTCTTTCCAGCACATTTAATCATTTAGACTGTTCCCAGGGGTTGAAGACATGTTCCCAGCTTTATGCACCTCTTTCACAGCAGAGTCTACAAGGTCAGCCTAGTGTAAGAGTAAGAAAAATTAAAAACTCTCCCTGGGAACCTGGTATAAGTGCTCAGATTTCCTTGATGCAGAAGGAAGAGAGAGTCAGGGTGATTCCAGACTTCCTTACCTAGCTCCACCAAGCCCTCATTGAGATCTCCATACCTCTCTCTAGGAGCTGCGGGATGCCAAAAATTGTATGGCTTCATTAGCAAGGCAGTTGCAGAGATAGAACCACAGCCACTGCGTACACCAAGTTCTGAAAAACTGTGGCACTACTTGGAGATGAGGAAGCAGCCGAGACTGCCACATCCAGAGAAATAGTAGCAGATGTACCATTGGCTCTTCTCCCTCAACCAAGCATCCCACTCCAAATCAGGAAGCAACATTTTCAATTTTTTTCACACAAAGCTATTTACTGAATTCTACCCAAATTCATGAACAGTTTTGGTGCCCCCAAAATGCATTTTTCAGCAAATTTACTGTTTGCCAAATCCTCCCACATGGCTCTAGTCAACACCGCTCTCCCCACCAATAATACCCATTCAGATTTAGGGCTTGTCTTCAGTACCGGGGTAAATCAACCTAACTTACGCTACTCCAGCTATGTGAACAATGTAGCTGGAGTTGACATAGCTTAGGTCAACTTATCTCAGTGTCTTCATTGCGCAGCGTCGACAGGAGATACTCTTCCGTGAACTTACCTTAATCTTCTCAGGGATCTGGAGTACTGGGGTCGATCAGAGAGTCCTCTGCGGTCGATTTATCAGGTCTTCACTAGACCTACTAAATCGACCACTGCTGCATCGATTGCAGCAACGTCGATCTCCCGTAGTGAAGACCACACCTTATTTTAGTCTTGAAGACATTTAATGGGACAGAGGCTCTCAAGAACTTCCTGGGCTCACCAGACTCCCTTTGGAGTTGATCTGTGATCAAGTATACCAATGCCCATTTTCCTTAGAAGCACGGTTACCAAAGCACTAAGCTCAGCTGTAACTGGTATTGAGCACCCCTCAAATAGATAGACTAGACCGGGGTCAGCAACCTTTCAGAAGTGGTGTGCCAAGTCTTCATTTATTCACTCTAATTTAAGGATTCGCGTGCCAGTAATACATTTTAACGTTTTTAGAAGGTCTCTTTCTATAAGTCTATAATATATAACTAAACTATTGTGGTATGTAAAGTAAATAAGGTTTTTAAAATATTTAAGAAGCTTCATTTAAAATTAAATTAAAATGCAGAGCCCCCCAGACCAGTGGCCAGGACCCGGGCAGTGTGAAAATCAGCTCGCATGCTGCCTTTGGCATGCGTGCCATAGGTTGCCTACCCCTGGACTAGACAGATCTGTACAAAGCCTTCCACAACACCAGACCTCATCCAACACTGCAGAGAGGAAGACTGCTTTGGAGGGAATATTAGAGGACCTGATCCTCCAAGATCCTGAGGAACAGTAGTGGTGGCTCAGTGCAGAACATGGTTCCAGGTCATATGACATCATCTACACGCTCAGAGTATCTCATGGGGGCTTTGCCAATTGGATCAGATAGAAAGTCCAATGCAGGAGACCGGTCCCATCAGCCCAGGTCTGGAGGCCCTATTCTCTAGGGATGATCTGGGGAATTACAAATCAGTAAATCTCACCTCTGTACCTAGTGAATTGGTTGAATGGATCCTTTAAACTAGAACAAAAACATCTGAAAGATATGATAGGGTTTAACCACCATGATTTAGGGAAAGGAAAGTTATCTTTTTCCAATTAGACTTGCATGCATATGAACCAGGGGACAAATGAGAACCAGGTGATGTAATTTGCATTTTCAAAAAGCCTTTCACAAGATCTCTCAACAAGAGGCTGTTAAAGAAACTAAGTCATGTGGTGAGAGGCAAAGTCCTGTCACAGCTCAAAAACTGGCAGAGACAAGAAAATAGTAAGAATAAGTGGTCAATTTTCATCATGATAAAAGGTTAACAGCACAATGTCTCAAGGATCTCCATTAGGTCCAGTGTTTAATACAGCTTGTTAATAATCTGGAAAGGTGAGCGGAGCAGTGAGGTAACAAACTTTGCATATGAAAAAGTTATTTATGTTAGAGAAACCTAACCAAGTTAGGTGAACAGACAACACAATGGCAAGTGAAATTCAATTTTGATACATGCAAGGTAATGTACATTGGAGGGGAAAGTCAATGAAGACCTCTGCTCAATGGGCAAGTGCAGATGAAAAAGCTAACAAGATAGTATAATGCAGAAAATATTATGCTATTATATAAATAAATGATATAGCCTCATCTGGAACACTATGTACAGTACTGGCCTTCCCACCTCAAAAATGGTATTGAAATAGAGAGGTTTCAGACACTGATATCAAGACTGATTAGAGCATGGAAAATTCCTGTGGCAATAGTTTGAAGAAATGGATTGATTACCATTGAAAGGAGATAAAGAAGGGACATGATAAAATCATCTAACATAATGGATGGTCTAGCAAAGGTAGATCAAGACATTCTGTTCTCCCCGCTGCATAACACAAGAACAAGGGGACATTCAATGAAATTGATAGGTGGGAAATTCAAAATGTGTAAGAAAATACTCCATCACATGCATAATTAAACTCTGGAATTTATTGCCACAGAATGTCACTGAAGTCAAAAATTTTGAATCTTGCTAAGAGGGATGGGTAAGAATACCCAGAGTTATCACAGTTAATGCCAATAAAGCAATGAAGGGAGATGAAGTCTCATCCTTCAAGGTTTAAAGCAATCTCCGTTAGGGACTGAGAGCTTCATGGTGGTGCAGATTACCCCACATCTGCCTACTGTGGGGCTTTTTGCCCCTTCCTCGGAAGCACCCAGTGTCTGCCACCATCAGAGAATAAATAATGGGGCTGATGGACCACGGGTCTGTTCCAACATGGCAATTCCTGTGTTTCAATGTCAGAGTCTTTTCTCTGACCCTCCTAGGGCTCAGGATCAGATTTCATGGATCCTATACTTTAGATGAACGCTGATTCTGAGCCCCTAGAACTCATTTCAATAATTCTCCACAAGGCACTATGACCACAACTACCCCTCTCAGCCTGGAGGGAGGCTTAGTGGGCACATTATTCATGTCTGGGGAGGCTTTTCAGGAAGAGGTCTCCTTAATTCATGCACCACCACAACACCTTGCTGGACCCATGTCTTTTGGTCCGTCTGGTGTCTTTCTGAAGAATTTGTAGGCATCACAGGCACAGCCACTGGCAGCAGAATGGCTCTTCCCCAAGGCATAAAAGGCACCTTTTGGGCCTAACAGAGAACTTACCCGGGTGATTAGGAATGGCTCCTAAATGCAAGGGTTTTTGATGATCTGCCATCTTGGGCAAAGCTGGAGGCAACCCAAGATAGCAAAAACTACCAATATGTATCTATTATCAAACATAAAGCCTGAATCTGAATTAAAAGTAGATTAGATATAAACTACAATCATTTTAAGATAACATGATGGAAAACAAGGATAATTTCATGACCACTCCAGGAGGCAGACAGTGGAACCGAGGTACTGTAAGAAGGGATTTTAAGCCTTCTGACTTAAAATGTTGGGCTTTAGTGAATCGTACATGCCCCTAACCGCCAACTATTGCCCAAAAACAGTTCCATGATCTAGTGGTTGCACATGCAGCTCCTACTGGGGGGCTCTGTGGAGGCACTATTATAAATGAGAAAAATGAATGATGTGAAAAGTCACTGGTGGTATGGAATGATTGGGTGCTCTGACAGGGTGCTGGTTGGTGAAGTGCTTTGGGATGGGATGGTGATGGAGAAGTGGTGGAAAGAAGATACATCACCACATTAAACCACTCTTCATCTCGTCCATCCCCTCTCTCTTCACCTCCTCTAGAAAACACAGTAAACTTGGGAAAGACCTAGTAAGTGAAGAGATCTGTAAGACAAAATATAAAAGTCACAAAAATGCTCCATGTTCTCAAGCTAATACAGCAATGTATTTTTAGTAATTACCTAAAGACATTAATCACCTCACTATAAGGTCTGGTCTTCACTTGAAGGGATTTGCTGGTATAGCTGTACCAGCAACCTGCCCCCAGTGGAGAGACAGCTTATACCAGTTCCCTAAACAGACTACATTATATGAACAAAACAACATTTTTGCTGGTATAACAACATTTAAGTAGGGCTTCTGCATAGCTATGTCGGGGGGGTGGGGGGGGGGGGCGGAGAATGGGGATTCACTGGTCAACACAACTATGCCAGCCAAACTTATAAGTGTAGACCAGGTCTTACTAGGAGAAAGTAACCAAAGATGATGTTAGCAGGAGTTAGAACAATTGTCTTATCTGTTAGTCTCATCTCACCCACCAATCCAGACTCAGTATCAGGCAGTCCAGCCCTCTTCATCTTGGAGACAAGTTTATGCAAATGTCTTTGAGTGCCACTGTACAAGCCTCTCAAGAGACTGCTTGGCACATTCAAAGAGTACTTCCAAAGCTGGAAGATCACTACGAACATGAGGGAACAAGAGGAACATGTGTTCTGGATTGGCAGATGTTCATTCTACCAGACATCATTTAACATATTAAAGTTGCACTGTTTCCTTAGTGGTCATCTGCTAATCCAGACTCATTATTGGGAATTAGCAAGCAGCGCAGAATGATATTGAAGATCTGGTTGATATTTCATAATTCATACTCAATGCAATCCTAGCTAAAGCAGGAGTTTAAATTCCGTTGAACATGAATCCTCACACTGTGGATGAAGCTGAATGTGGATGGCAGACTCCAGAATGAATTGTGGTCAAGTACGTTGGATTCTTTTCTGGGGTCTCCCAGGATTTGCATCCCTGAGCTGCAGCTCTGCCACCTTTGAAGGGTGCAGGGTGCCCTCCCCCAACAGTGGCTAGCTCTGCCAATTTATGCAGGGGGTAGAAGTGAGAAAAGGGATCTTAATCCAACGTTTCCCCCTACCCTCCCTGACCCCTTTCGAACAGCTAATCCCCAATCGAGATGCTACAGGGAACAGGACTGCACTCTCCCATAGCTTCTGACCAGCCTCTGTACATTTTAGTGCAAGGGTGCTCCTTGCTCCTTGCACTCCCATGGAAGGGCCTGCCAGCATTACAAACATTATATCACTCACTGTTGGGTAAGGATTTAAAATTTCTGAAAAGTGAGAAGCAAATATATTCAGTAGTTTAGGGCTCAGTGAGCTGATTACTTTGAGATTTCAGAGCCAGTATCACCTTTCTAACCTGGTTAATTTAAAGCCTTTGTTTTATCACTTGAAATGTTATGGAGAAGTACTTTGGAGCTGAAAATTATCCTGTGCATAGCCCATTTTTTGCCCCCACAAAATTAGTATTACTTGTTATTGTATCTATTTCTGCAACAGAAGCTGAGGAAATTGGTTTCTGTCAAAAGAGAAAATTTAAACACAAGAAATGAGAGCACAAGATCTTATAGCAATTTTTTCACTCTAGCTCTTTGATATTTGTCAGCCTTCTTGGCAGAGAAAAGTCACGCCACCTCAGGCTGACTTGACCAAAATTCCTCCCGGAGGCTGCCAGCCACACTGTGGCACTTTCATCCACCAGTACACAGGGCAGGCTCATGCTCACAGGGATTAAAAGGTGCCCAAATCCCACTGTAATTAAATGGGAGCTGAGGTGCTTAATCCCTGTGGGTTCCTTTGAAAATTCCTGCCTAAAGTTCTGCTCCCTGGTGCAACAGATGAGAAGCAAAGGACAGTCACAACAATTGAAGTAAGAAAGCATCGACCCCCATGCCTGAAGAGAAGCTTAAAGTAAGAGCAGTTTGTTAGAGACAAATCCACTTCTTGAGTACAATCCCAAGATGAAGTTAACCGGTGGATTCAGCTGCCCTAGCCCCATATGCTTGTACATATACTTCACCTGAATGTAGATGTCCCTTAGATAAACAGGTGCACTCTCCATCTTAAAGACCATGGATTGCTTTGCCCATGAACAAATGGCTATGGTAAAGCCCTGATGACATCTAAAAACAACTGCCACTGTGGTTGTCTACCAGCCTTTTATACTTCCTCTTCCTGTCCCACCCCTCTGCTTCCGGCATGTGGGGCCTGGCCCTCCTGGCTCCACCCACCAGGTGGCTTGCGGCGTTCTCTCCGTGTCTGCCACGCCTCCTTGCTACAGAAACCTAGAGATGATTTTGGGGGAGCTTCACCAAGAACCACCTGAGAAGGTTTGCCAATGACAAATGCAGGAAGTTGCCTGACATCAGGGTCTACCCGCAATGCCAGGTGGACCACAGTTGAGCTTCTTGAAGGTGAGAGCAGCTGATCATTACTGACAACAACAGTTTCTGGCCATTGCGCAATGAAAGCAGGATTGAGTCCTCAGAGAAGAAGAGTAAAGGAGAGGAAAAACCAAGAGCATTCCCCAGCAAAGTGGGGAGTCTCCACAGATCGTTAGCTTTGCTGCAGGGGCAGGAAGACTAGGCTGAAAGCACCAAACAGTCTCCAAGGGCTGAATTTGGACACTAACAGAGAAATTCATGTTTGCAATGTGAAGTGGGCCAGACTACAAAGAATCGAGCCTGGCAGATGGCTTCTTCAACAAAAAGGGGCTTAGAGACTACAAAGTACTGTTCTTCACAAGACACAGCACAGATTACATTAGGTATCCACAATACTGTTCCACACAGGACGTGACAGAGATTAAGAGTGATTTGCTATAAAGGAGAAATTCAAATTGCAAACAGTTTAAATTGGACTCAGTTTGACAACCAAGCTCTACAAGAGGAGGCTTTAGAAGAACACTACTAAGGCTTAGCATTTACATTCTCCAACCATTTCACAAAATGTAACATCTGTATAGGCTAAGCATAGTAATAAACTTGCCTACACATACATAAATTGTGACCACACTTTTTTCCAAATAAATAAATAAATAAATACATTAAAAAAAAAAAGCAATAAGTGGAGCAGCACTGTATCAATTCAAGATCATCCCACAGGATTTTGGCTTCCAAAGCAGTGGCTGCCTTTACTAAATCATAAGAGACCAGCAGTATGAGCTGTCACTTTCAAAAGACTCCAAGAAACAGTTTTTGCTTCCCAGCCCATCTCAGTTAAAAATTAGCAAAGCTCTACTATACAGCTGTAAACAGTTGAAAATTAGTTTGGCTACATAAGAGAGGCTCCATGCTTCACCAAAACACTCATGGAAGATATGTAAAGATCTGTTCCTGCAGCTCCATATCTGGTTATTTTAAGAAATCCCAACCACAGAAGTATCCAAACCCTGCAGGGTTGATAGCAATAATCCTTGCATTTACCCAACATTACTCACTTGGATTTGAGGCAGAATTTAATTCTGAGGATGCCTCAGTGGGCTAGTAACAGTAGCATCCCCTCTGAATGTTTATGTGATAACCCTACTAGATTATGGTGGAGTAGTAGTAACAAAAGGATGACCCCCAGCTGTGCTGGATGGGCATGGAATATTGAGAACCTGTCACATTACCATGCAAAGATTCAAGATAGAAAGAATCAGAGGGGTAGCCGTGTTAGTCTGGATCTGTAAAAAGCAACAGAGTCCTGTGGCACCTTTAAGACTAACAGATGTATTGGAGAATAAGCTTTCGTGGGTGAATGCCCACTTTGTCGGATGCATGTAATGGAAATTTCCAGGGGCAGGTATAAATATGCTGGCAAGAATCAGTCTGGAGATAACAAGGTTAGTTCAGTCAGGGAGGGTGAGGTCCTCTGCTAGCAGTTGAAGTGTGAACACCAAGGGAGGAGAAACTGTTTCTGTAGTTGGCTAGCCATTCACAGTCTTTGTTTACTCCTCATCTGAGGGTGTCAAATTTGCAAATGAACTGAAGCTCAGCAGTTTCTCTTTGGAGTCTGGTCCTGAAGTTTTTTTGCTGTAAGATGGCTACCTTTACATCTGCTATCGTGTGGCCAGGGAGGTTGAAGTGTTCTCCTACAGGTTTTTGTATATAGCTATTCCTGATATCTGACTTGTGTCCATTTATCCTTTTACGTAGTGACTGTCCAGTTTGGCCAATATACATAGCAGAGGGGCATTGCTGGCACATATAACCTTGGTGGACGTGCAGGTGAATGAACCGGTGATGTTGTAGCTGATCTGGTTAGGTCCTGTGATGGTGTTGTTGGTGTAGATATGTGGGCAGAGTTGGCACATATCTCTACATATGTTAGAGTTGTTATGGTGCGGTGTGTGGTTGTTGGTGAGAATATGCTTAAGGTTGGCAGGTTGTCTGTGGGCGAGGACTGGCCTGCCTCCCAAGGTCTGTGAAAGAGAGGGATCATTGTCCAGGATGGGTTGTAGATCACTGATGATGCGTTGGAGAGGTTTAAGCTGAGGACTGTAGGTGATGGCCAGTGGAGTTCTGTTGGTTTCTTTCTTGGGCTTGTCTTGTAGCAGGAGGCTTCTGGGTACACGTCTGACTCTGTTGATTTGTTTCCTTATTTCCTTGTGCGGGTATCGTAGTTTTGAGAATGCTTGGTGAAGATCTTGTAGGTGTTGGTCTCTGTCTGAGGGGTTGGAGCAGATGCGGTTGTACCTCAGTGCTTGGCTGTAGACGATGGATCATGTGGTGTGTCCGGGGTGGAAGCTGGAGGCATGAAGGTAGGCATAGCGGTCGGTGGGTTTTCGGTATAGGGTGGTGTTAACGTGGCCATCACTTATTTGTACTGTGGTGTCTAGGACGTGGACCTCCCGTGTAGTTTGGTCCAGGCTGAGTTTGATGGTGGGGTGGAAGCTGTTGAAATCGTGGTGGAATTCTTCCAGAGTCTCCTTCCCATGGGTCCAGATGATGAAGATGTCGTCAATGTAGCGTAGGTAGAGGAGGGGCGTGAGTGGACAAGAGCTGAGGAAGTGTTGTTCCAGGTCAGCCATAAAAATATTGGCATATTGTGGGGCTATGCGGGTGCCCATGGCGGTGCCACTGGTCTGGAGGTATATATTGTCACCAAATTTGAAATAGTTGTGCATGAGGATAAAGATAGAAAGATACATCCTGGTGGGAAACTCATGCTACACCATTTAGATGAATCTCTAAAGAGTAGCAACCATGTCTTTTGCCTGAGGTGCCCAGTGCATTTTGGACACAATATAAAATAATATTTATCTAATTTAATTTGACATGGGAGAATGACATGGATATAAAAAGTGAAGGTTCCCTTAGCATGAAAAGTAGTTTCCTACATTCATGGGAGATGCCAGGTAAAGACTAACATTTCCAAACATATTTTTTTGTGAAAGTGAAGCTAAGGTTGCAGGAAAGTATCATTGGATTGAATGTATATTGCTTTAAATGAACATTATGAGTTAAAGATTAGAAACGCAAAAGTTCAGAGTCAAGGTTAACCTAAAAGAAATCCAAATCACTGAAAGCGTGAACATTCAATGTTAAAGCAACCAAACAGCTGTAACTCTGCCCTCATAGGTCAGCCTCCCATCTTAAAAATTTGTGCACCATAAGGAATGGAAAATGTGTGCCAGAGAACATTAATCTTTTTTTTCGTACACATGCTCCTCCAATACCACCTGTGCTGTTTGATCACCATACTAACCTTTGCTCTTTCAATGTAAGTGCTACAGTTACAAGATCTGGACACATTTTAGCTGTTGTCCAGTGACACCAATAACTGATCGCTACATGCCATATGACCTGTTTCAGTGAAGTGCCAATCCCTCAGGGGGGAGGGATAGCTCAGTGGTTTGAGCATTGGCCTGCTAAACCCAGGGTAGTGAGTTCAATCCTTGAGGGGGCCATTTAGGGATCTGGGGCAAAAAAATTGGTCCTGCTAGTGAAGGCAGGGGACTGGACTTGATGACATTTCAAGATCTCTTCCAGTTCTATGAGATAGGTATATCTCTATATATTATACTTAATGTCCTCAGCAGTTCACAGAATCAAGCCTTCAGAGCAGAGATAGCAGTGAAAATGCTGAGGTATTGCTGAAGGTAGAACTGCTTGTTATTGATAAAGCAGTTTAGGTTGTATACATTCATATACAATCAGCTTTAATTCTGAATTTTCATGGTGTCTAAAGTCTGCGTGGTCTAAAATGCCAGTGTTCTTGAAAGGTAACATATACAAAGTTCTGATGTGCCCGCAACCTTAACTTTACCTTAAAATGAAGGTAATTCCCACACAAACCTTTTCTGTAAAAATTTAGCCTCATTCTAGAGAGCAAAGGGGACAAGGGATGCAGCATTCTTTCCCTTCCCCTTGCTTTTGCAGAAGGGGAGCCTTGTTAATGCACATGTAAGATCCTCCAGAGAACACCCATCTCCTGCAGACCTTAGGATGTACACAGGAGGAGGGCTCTGCCCGGGTAAATACTTCTGCCCCTTAAGGGCCTTCGAAGCTTATGACAAACTTCCTGAGCCTAGCAGCCCTCAGCCCAGGAGGCTCACTGTGGGGAACTCCAGCCTTTGCCTTTGAAAACCTTGAGAATTTAACTACAGCCCCCACCTCCCCACAAGCCTTAGCAAGCTCATGACCTATCACCAACCAATCACGTGAGCCGTAGAATGGGCTAGTCGGCAGTCCCTGCCAACAAACCTATATGCCTAGCTAGGCTCATGATGGCCCAACAAGGCAGAATGGCCTCCTCAGGAGACTATTACTAAGGGTCATGAGAGGGGTCAAAAGGGTACCCCCATAAATCTAAGGCTCAGGAGGACCCCCAAATCAGCCTAAAGCTTGCAAAGGCTGCAGGTCACAACAAATCTTTTAAGGTCTGCAGTGTGGGGCAAGCATGAGAGCTCAAAAGATTCATTGGGGTTGTCACACTGAGTACCTCCCTCATGCCGTCCAAGGCCCCTGCTCTCTTCAGCTCCACGCTCTGCAGGTCTCCTGCAGGTTAGGGCTAGGAGAGACAGTGACTCTTCAAACATGAATTATTTTCCTCCACTCTTTTCCCAAGCTCAGACGTAGAGAAAAGTGTTACAAGTCAAGCTGTGGGACACCTCACCCGCTGATGTGTTTTCACTTAAAAACAAATTGTCTGATTAAGTTTCAATTTTGGTGGAGACTTATTTTGCATTCACGGGCCTCCTTTATGGCTGGTTTACAATGAGGCTGATTATCTGTACCAGGAAAAAAGCTAGAAAGATTTTATGAAACCTTCAGTCTCCAGCAGCCAAATTCCCTACCTTAAGCTTGCCTGAGCTGCTGATCCATAGAGATGTTCATATTTAAAAAACTTTAATATCGCCTAATCTAGTGTACAGCTCTGAAGACTACTAGATCTCATAGGAAAGTCCAATTAAGCTTTGTTTGTTTGTTTTATAAGGAGCAAAGCGCATTGGAGGTCCACAAGAGTACAAGAAGCCTGTGTTTAGGGTAAAAATTCATGAACAATTTGTCCATTTCACTTTACATTTTTAGGAAAAATTCTACATTGGCTCCAGATGTTGTCTATTAGTTTTGAAGCTGTTTCTTTACTGGTGGATTTTGAAGTGGGGGCAAATTACATTAAACTAAAAGTCAGTTGCAAACTAAGGAGTGGCTCGTACCGCACCATAATCACACTGATGCATTCACTTAGTTTTGCTCTTTATGAGGGCCAGAATCATCTCACCATTCAACAAGACAGCGTGTCCTGTAGGCTGCTCCCTTACATCTTGTACAATATTTTCCTGAACACCACACAACATTTTACAAAGTACAGTTGCATTTTTATGCAGCTGTGGAATGTGTGCTATAGCTGTAAGGTGACAGCATCCTGCAGTAGTCACACGGGCACAATCCAAGTGAAGATTCAGTCATATGTATTTGGTGCAATTATTTTTTTGTTTTATATTTATTTAATGCTTGTGAAAGTCTCAATGGTTGTCAAGCCATAGAAAAGAAATGGCACAGTAGGAGTAACATACGATTCCCATATATTCTCTCTCTCTCTTTCCCCTACCAATATGCCTTATCCCAGATCTGTTGGGACCACCACCCAATGCTAAAATGGGAATTTATCCTCCATTGTTGGGGTGGCTTTGATGTGGTCACCATCTGCTATGAATTTCACTGACACTCACCATCACAGGCTACTCAGCAGGTGTTAACAGCTTTCAGACACGCCCACCCTAAACTAGATTTAAACTGGTGAGTAAAAGCTTTTGCATCCCAGTCCTATGAGCCACTGAGCCCCAGCAGAAATGTGTTACACAGTACCTACCTGTCCACTGCGGGAGGCAGTGGCAGTTGTAAGTGTTCACACCATCCACACACACCCCGCCGTTCTGGCAATTATGATTTGGGCAGTCATCAATATTTTGCTCGCAGGTGCTTCCTTCAAAGCCTGGCCAAATTAGAAACACATGAGACAAATTATTTTCAGGGGTCCGTTAAAGAGGATTACCTGTCTGTGTGAAATGGTGTTTAACATGCTTTTCCTGTTGATCTAGCTCCCTGCTGCACAATGGAGCAGCAGTCTGACCCAAGACTTGTCAGTAACAATATTCTGCCATTACCGAGCCTGAAGTGCTTGGACAGGTAGGTTGGCTTGTACAAGTAAAACAATTGTACTCCAGTCAGCTAAAGACTTAAGTCGCTTTACTGAACCTGCCCCTCCCCAGCTTGGGGGAAAAGGGGCCAGGACCAAGCAACAAGAACATATTCCAGGAGTTGTGAACATCAGCAGTTTGACTGGCCCCGTTCTGGGCAGTACCTGGTGGCTGGTCCCCTACTACCTTACTCTGTTCTCTTTATAGACTTCCCTGTTGCCTTAATGAATTAACATGCTGCAGCAGTTGTTAGTGCCTCTTGATAATGCCCGGCTCCCAGGTGTGTCTACTTGGGTTAGCTTCATCTCACCCAGTCTATAAATTAAATCCTGAAGGAAGAAGAAGAACTCTCATTCCTTTTGGCCAGTTTGGCTCATTCTTCCTCCCTTCCCCTATATTTAGTTCCTTTTATGTTCCAGGCCAGTGCAGAATACCCTTCCTGCTTGGGGACTCTTTCTTGCTTGTCTTCTCTCCCCATTCTTATCTATCTGTACCCTCCTCAATTTGATTTTCATGCCCTGACCACTTAGGGTGCCTGAAGAAACCAGGGCACTTCTCACAGGAAGCTATCCTTGTACCCAGGCCAAACTCCAACTCCTTAAAATCACCCTGCAGTTTCTGTTCGATATGGCATTCTTCACTTCTTGTACTAAAGGAGGCTGCATTTCAATGTGGCTCGAGTGAACGATTCCAAATATATAGCTCGTAAATCAGATTAGTCTCTGGGGATTTTTGGATTATTACAATGACAACCCCTTCATCCAGAGAGTGTACTCTTCCCCTCGAGCGTCAGTGTTCTGTTGTGAACACCTCAGAGCTAGATTAGAGAGGTGTAGCTCTGATGCCAGCTCTGAAACAGCGATTCAGGCTCCCAAGAAGTTATGGTCATGGGCTCCCCCACCTCACAGACTTCAGAGCATGGTGAACATTAGATCAAGTAAGTCCCAAACTGAACAGGTTTCACAAGCGTACTCACAGGACCAGGCATCTAAGACACATTGGAGAGTCAGGCCAACCTGCTTTTGAGTTCAAGGTCGCACAGAAATTAGGCTGTTTGGGAAAGTTTTCCGATCCCTGATTTTTCCAGTTGTCTCATCTCATGAATGCTGTGTGCACCCCCAAACTTCCCCAGGTAAACTTATTTTGTAAGAAGACCAGATCATTGTTCACATGCTTCATTCATGCAACCAACATGAGCAGCAAACACACCCAGGACCATCAGCTCCAAAAGCTTAAGTGCCTGCCCCCAGAGCTAATAAGGAATTTTCATTGGCTTTGGTGACATTAGGACTTTCCCTGTTCTCTAACAGGTAATGCCCAGAGGAGAACTGCATATTTAGCTATTCTACTGTACCTCATATGAATTTCAGGTACTTTGATATGTGTGTAAAATTAAAGAGTAAAAAACACAGAGACAGAAGAAAGCTATTAAATCATGGAGCACTTCCCATGCTTGAATTCTACACTAATATTTACTGTTTAGTCCTCTGGGAAATCTTGTGAGGGGAATAAATCACTATTCCCATTATACAGATAGGCAAAATGAAACCAAGGTTGAGAGTTGTATTGTAATCCAGGGTTTCTCAATCCGTGGGTCAGACCCAAAACTGGGTCAACAGAATGTTTCAAAGGGTCGCATGGGGCTGGCTAGGCTCGCCTTCCTGCTCTAGGCACTGCAACCGCTGGGGTCTCAGTGACACTCTGGTTTGGCCCAGCCGTCATGACAATGGGAGTCCGGGTAGGTCAGATTTGAGTGAGTGGCACCGCACCCCCATGAACCAGGTCACAACTCCCCTCAGACAAATTTGGTCCTGTCAGGGGGGTGGGGCCAAACATGAGCAGTGCTGCAACCCCAGAGGTTGCAACGCCTGGAGCAGAGAGCCAAACCCAGCCAGCCCCACAGCACAGGAGCTGCAGGAGCTGCCACTGTGGGGTTAGTGCCAGGCAGGACCCAACTCCACCAGGGGACAGGATACGACCAAAACCACCCCAGGGCCTCCACCACCAGACTATTTACTGGGTTGTGACAGGCCATAAACATTTACAAATGGGTCCTGAACCCAAAAAGGTGAGAACCACTGTTCTAGCAGATTAGCTATCTATCTAGCAAATAGACAGCAGCTGCAGAAGCAATTTAAGCAGGTACTGCTACACTCGGGTAAAATGGGGCCCACGAAGTCCCATTCAACCCAGCACTTTCCAGGCCAAACCTATGCAGGGGAGACCCTGCCTTTGGGGCACTAGGACAATGTGGTGACTCCTCTCCCCAGGGCCACATGGCTGCAGGGAAGAACGTGCAGGGAGGAGCCAGCCACAGACCAAAGCCAGTAAAGCAGCTTCAGAAGCAGGGGACGTCAGACACTGATGTCTATTTTCTACAGGGTTGACTGGACATTGTTGTGCTGACTGGCTGTTCACTCTAATCCCCTCTTCCTTAATCTTTTTCATCTCAGCTTGTCTCCACTCCTGCTCTTCATACCTTCCCACCTCTTTTTGTTTAGCAAATCCCCTCACTAAACCCCGACCCCAAAAAAGTTAAAAGAAAAACTGTGGCAGTAACAGGATGTTTGTAGGCCACCACACTGATCACTATGTTGTAAGTTATCCCTTACACCTACCCTTTGTCTGGTCTATGGAAATGGTAAATGCTTCAGGGCAGAGACTGTGTACTACTGCTGTCTGTACAGTGCCTAGTACAATGGGGCCCTGTCCTTGTCTGGTCCCTAGGCACTACCACAATAAATAGTGACCCGAGTTCTCATAGTTGTCTTGCCAAAGGCAACGCCACAAGTGACTTCTGTGCTTCAGTTTCTTCATAGGAAAATACTGATATCCACATCTGCCTGCCTTGCAGAGGGTTTGTGAGGTCTAAGTAAATAAGACCTGCAGAATACTAGTAAAGGCAGCCAGTGGAAGAGGCAAGAGAATAATTTACCAATTACTGGGTCCTGTCCTTGCATTTATTTGTTGATGCCACCGACACAGGATGACAATCATTAGGGAAGCTGCATGTCAGTTAGATCAATACAGCAACTCAGCATGAAGTGAAAGTACTGTGTGCACTTTACGAAGCTTGTGCCAACTTCAAACAGGCATTACAAGCAGTGCATAGCATCTTAAATATTTTGAAAGCTCACATCTTCTGGTGCATATTTCCTATAGCATGCACATGTCAGGTACTGTTTTGAGCAATGCAGTGCTTAAAACGTGTTTGGCTTTGAATAGAAACCACCAGCCCCAACCAGCAAGCTTATTCAAAAGCCCCAGGTACCTTACCAAGGACAGCAGATCAAGATGAATTTGAAGCATCAAGGACCACACTGTTTTGGAGTTACAGCTCCAAAAATGCAAGTGGTCAAGTTTTTTGGTAATTTCTGATCTCCCAAATGCCCCATCCAATTTACTTTATTTCAATCCTTATAAAATACAGCTCAAACTTTAGAGGTGTGATTTTTATGCCTATTTCAGGTTGTGTACACTCTGCAATACTGTGGCTGAATTTGTAGTGGAACTCACTTCTTGCTGCAGAATTGTCCTAAAGTTCAGCTTTAATTGTTAAAAGTTTGATTTCTAGCCCTTCTGGTCAAGGTGCATATTTGAAGTTCTCAGCATGTAAAACAATGCATTTATGCCTGCCTGAGTCTGTCACAAGCCTGAAATAATGCAGAGGTGCAAACTGCCCCCATTCATGTCAATCAGGGCCCCATGGACTGACACTGCAGCTACAACACTTAGCATTTTTCCCAAGATGCCACAGAATTAATTATTTTGCTGCAACCAGATACCTGATGCTGTTTTCTGTCTCCCTGCCCTGTTGGGACCAGACTGCAGCTGGGTACATACTCAGGTGGCTAGCCCAAGCCACTTCCCATGCTGCTGCTGCCACACTGCTATCTTTAGCATGCTAGCTTGAATGGAGCTAGCACGTCTGTCTACTCTCACTGGGAAGCACGCTCCCAATGGCTATGTAGATATACTTTTAGAGAGATTACAATACTACAAGAAAAGCCCTGCATCACACCAGGCAGGATAGACCATTCTATTTAATATGCCTTTTGTGTCACATTTCTAGGATGTTCTGCTTTAAATAAAGAGCAGTTTGAGGCCACAGTTGTATGACATGGTATCAAGTACTATCGAACACATGAAGTTATTTCCTCTTTCTACGAGGTATTCCAGTTCTCACACACAGTCTGTTCTGGTCTGACAGATTCTTTCCTGGACAAGCTCTTGGAATTCCCTAGGGTTCTTATCTTAGTAAATGGGTAATTATTGTGATGGATAACAATGAATAGTCACTTTCCCAGCCACGAACTTCCTCTATTGACTTGTTTAACATTCTGTTGCCAAGTCAACTCCTTATTTGTCAGATATTTACAGTTATAAAACTCATTCTCACCGCAATTAAAAGGAGTTTAAAATGCTGCAAGTTAAACATCTATCTCATAAGTGTCATTTACTAAAACTGACTGACCTGAGAAACTTTCCATCTATTTAGAATTAGAAATGGTCTACAGTTTTTGTACCAACTTGTCTAAAACTGGAGAAAAACTAAGTTAAACTGGTACAACCTCTAGTGTGGATGAAATTATACCAGTATAAGAAGGGTTTACACTGGCATAGCTTTTGGTAAATTTGCCTCTAGAATGCTGGAATTTCCCCTGATTTCAGCTAAGTGACTTAAGTTATTGCGACATTTTGATTACATAAACACACACAAATGAGTTGGGAAACTAAAAGTTTTACAATCAACTATACTGTGCATTCAGAGTAGCTGCATCACTGAAGAGAATACTATTGACACCACTGTAACTGCACAGCCATTACTCCTAGCTTCTCCCTCAACTCTCCATTGGTTCCTCACACCCTTCTGCTGGCCCCTTTCTCTCCCACTGGAAGGGGTCAGAATTCAGGCCACCAGGAATCATATCCCAAAACATCAGGATGTTTCTTGGTGCCTTAGTTGCACTGGGGCGAGGAATGCCGGGATGCCTTTGCCTTCACCTGGGCAGTCAGTGGAAGTACCCTGGCTCACCAACTTTTTTTTCCTTTTGATTTTTTTTAAATGGAAAGTTTTGTAAACCAAGTTACAACAATACAACACTGCGAATTTAGACATGAATGTCAGTCAGGACATACAAAGGAAAGGCTCTCAGAACAAAAAGAACTCACCCACACTGTACATGTTGTGTGATAAGACACATTAACAGTAACTATCAAAATGATATGTGGGTGCGTTACTGTGGTAACTTTGTCTTCATTTCCTGACTATATTTAAGGTCCAGATTTTAACCAGATCACACTGGTCTGCAGGGAAAGGTGCAAGGTGCTCCCATACAACCTTGCGTCCCTGCAAGAAAGGGTAACTTCACTCATGTGAGCAGTCCAATTGGTTTTGCAGGATCAGGCCCTTAGTACTTCTTGTTCTCTGTTTTCCTCTGTAATGCTTCTAGCACAAGGCATGACAAAACCTTGGGCACCTCAGAGGTCAAATAATTCCAGTTCAAGGAACTCAAGCTTCACTGATGAAGCCTGCAGAGCCTGCTAGCCATAAACCAAGTCTTTCTTTAAAAAAAAGAGAGAAATTAAAGGCAATAGGTTACCATGAAAGCAACACTAGGTTGAGAAATCAAGCTGTCTCGGAAGTCAGTAAATTTGAGCAAATTTGTTTCTTCAATAATATTAACTGACATATTCAGCTTTTTCACCTGGGCCCCAGAACCCACCCATGGTTTTCTTATCATGACCCTTCCAGTCCTTTTATCTTTAACCCCTTTCTCCTTCCCTATCACTAGGAGACTCCTCCCCATATTATGAAACAGCGAGCCCACAGCAACTAAGCCTTCATCTCAGCTCCCTTCCTTGTACAAACTTATGTTCCTTTTCTCCTGGCCCCCGCATCACTTCAATATCGTGGAGGCCCATACATCAGAAATAACCAAAACTTAAGTGTTTGATTTCCCAGCTTCACCATTGCATTCCATCTTGGTTTTGGGAAGGACTAAGTATTTACCTGGCAGACAGTTGCACTCATAGGTAAAGTCACTGGTTTGATGACATGTCCCTCCATTCATACATGGCGATGGTGAACATGGCACATATGTGATCTCACAGCGGTGTCCTCTAAAGCCTGGCTTGCAGTGGCATTGGTAAGAACCAGGCAAATTGTGACAAGTTCCACCGTTTTGGCATTGTCCTGATGTGGCACATTCATTTACATCAATCTCGCACTTTGGGCCAGTATAGCCTGCTGGGCAGGTGCAGGAGAACCCACTTCCAGATGTGATACACGTACTTCCATTGGCACATGGCTGAGACACACAAGCATCAATCCACTGGCAGTCCTTTCCTGTAAAACCAAGACATGTGTGAGCTTCTGTCAATCAGAAATTGTTTGGATGGAAGATACAGACTTCTCTCCCTCCATCCCCATGACACCCCAAAGCGGAGATGTCTTTCTGCACACACCAACTGTGTACTCTACAATGGATCTAAAACACAAGCATTTCCCATTGCAACCACCAATTTGATTTAGTTCTAACCTGTTTAGGTGGGAGCTGCAAGATAGAGAACCCTGTGATTTATGAGAAGTACCGGTAATCAATGAACTGGAATAATACTGCACTGCTGACATTTACTCTACTCTCCCACTTGGTCTTCAAGGAGAAAGGCAGGTTTCTGAATGTCCCCTTGACATAGAAGTAAGCTTCCCTACAGAAAGCTGTTGCGGGCAAAATTTGCTCAGTTAGCTGTTCTAGGAGCTTGTCTACATGGGGCAGTTATTCTGGAATAAGATAGACCATTTAAAGGCCACGTCTACACTACCCGCTGGATTGGCGGGTAGTAATCCATCTATCGGGGATCGATTTATCACATCTCGTCTAGACGCGATAAATCAATCCCCGAATCGACGCCCGTACTCCACCTCGGCAGGAGGAGTAAGCGGAGTCGATGGGGGAGCCACGGCGGTCAACTTGCCGCCGTGAGGACGGCCAGGTAAGTCGAACTAAGATACTTCGACTTCGAACTATTCGCGTAGCTGAAGTTCCGTATCTTAGATCAATTTCCCCCCCCCAGTGTAGACCAGCCCAAAGTGCAATAGCTATTCTGGAATAACTCCTGATGTAGACAATCTCTTCCAGAATAGCTATTGAGGTCAGTTTCTCCACTCGACAAGCCCTAAGAGATTACAATACATACCTCATGAAGGGTGAGAAGCCCAAAATTTGGCTTAAAAAACCCCCAAACTTTCCATGCTATATCTCCTAGCTCTCATTTGCAGTGCTGAAGCTATTAGTTTGACAGCATATTAGGGCAAAACTAGAACATTTTAAAGAGGGTACATCTAGCTTAAAGGTACTTCAAATGGGAGGGGACGACGACTAAGGACACAATTATGAAGTCCCACCTGTGTAACCTGGTGGACAGACACACTCATATGTGTCCTGGAGAAGCAGTTGGCAGGTCCCTCCATTTAAACAGGGGTGAGATACAAAGCAGATGTGCGATTCAGAGTATCTGCAGTCCTCGCCTGTGAATCCTAAAGCACATTTACAAGTGGCTTTTCCGACCACAGATGTGGTTTCACATGTTCCTCCATTCTGACAGGTATGGCTTTCACAAGGGTTTCTGTACTGACAGTAGTCTCCAAGAAAACCCTCTGGACACCTACAAGAGAATGGAAATCATGACTAGCAGTATTCACTCTGATCCTCACAATGCAAGCTACTACTGTGAAAGGTAAAGGTCCCAGTACTGGCACCATAAACACCCAGAGTCTTTCCTACCTAGACAGCAACATTACATACCCTAATGCATAGACCATACACAGGAAAGCCCTTATGTTATTTATGACTGTCCAAAGTGAGAATCCTGAAAGTATAAGGTCATAACATTAATTCATATATAAAACTTAATGAAACTCCAATTACATTTAATTAGGGGCAAAAACATTCTGTCCCACCCTCCCCGCCCCCCCATATGACTGATAGACAGACAGATACTGTCTCCCCATCCCTTCAATATTTTTAAAGTTGAGTATTAGTTAATTCCACTTTGCTATACCTAATAATGTCCTCTGCAGAAGTAAGCAACCAATCTGAATAACAGATGCGATCCATCTCAAAACCTTTAGTGTACTTTTCCCCTCACAACACCACTGTGAAGTAGGGAAGTGCTGTTAACCCCACTATATAGATAGGGAACTGAGGCTGTGACTTGTCAAAGGTTGAACACGAAGCCTCTAGCAACACAGGAACTGAACCCGGGTCTCCCAAGTCTCAGGCCATAGGCACAGGCTTCCTCCTTTCCCCGGGGGTGCTCAACCCCCACTCAGTCTCAGACCCCGCCCCACTCCACCCCCGCCCCATTCCACCCCACCCCTTCCCCCAAGACTTCACCCCATCCTGCCTCTTCCCGCCCAGTTCCACCCCCTCCCCCGAGCACACCTCCTCCCCACCCCTCCCACTGGCTACCAGTGGGTGCTAAGCGCACCCACGGAGTCAGCACCTATGTCCCAGTCTAACACTTTAACCACTAGACCAAATTGGGGGTTGGGACCCCTCAGGGGGTCACAAGGTTATTACATGGGGGGGGGGGTCAGGGTCACGAGGTGTTAGCCTCCATCCCAAACCCTGCTTTGCCTCCAACATTTATAATGATGTTAAATATATTATAAATTAAAAACACTTTTTAAGGGGGGGGGTCACACTCAGGGGCTTGCTATGTGAAAGGGGTCACCAGTACAAAAAAGTTTGAGAACCACTGCACTAGACCATCTTTCTTCCATCTCTAAGAAATACAAAAATGAACTGGTACATTTATTGATAATTGGGGCAATATTATAAAGATTTATATGTGCAGAATCACTATTTCTCACTAAGCAAGACTTGTGTAAACACAGTGCTGTAATCCATCTGCTGACTGGCCTTTGGACTAGGAATTTTCAATCCATTTTGAAGCAATGAGCGGAAACTGCCATTTGTTTCCTTCAGCTAAAGGAGCAACCTGCAAAATGTACATCAAATAAGCCAAAATATCAAAAACGCAGAGAAAAATGGACTGTGTCGATCTGCAGATTTTTCTATATTCTAGATGGCTTGATGAGGAATCAAAATATGTACATCTTGTCTAAGAGGCAACTAGGAGCATCAGACATGACACACACTACAAATATTTTAGCGATGAACTCCAGATGCTCCGTTTTCCCTACTCCAGGATATGAGTAATTCCAAATTAAGTCAGTGATAGTTACTCAGATCCAGGGAAGGGAGATTCTGACCAAGAAGAGTGATTAGTTCTCTCGTGAGGTCCAAGGCAAAGTATCTAGTGGCAACAGAACTGAAATCAACTGTTTACTAATTTGTTTAAAATGCACACATCTGATGGATTAAAAACTGCCTGGTTTCCGAATGCAGCAGTAACCAGGGAGTCGTCTTCAAGCAGGTATGTTTCTAGTGTGGCGCCACATGGATCCCAGTGGCTGAAATTTGAAGCTAGACAAATTCTGACTAGAAATAAGGGCAAATTTTTAAAAATGAGAGTAATTAGCCATTGGAACAATTTACCACGGGTCATGGTGGATTCTCCATCGCCAACCATTTTTAAATTAAGATTGATGTTTTTCTAAAAGTTCTGCTCCAATTCAAACAGGAATTAACTCAGGGTTATCCTGTGGCCTGTGTTATACAGGAGGTCAGACTTAATTACCACAATGGTCTCTTCTTGTCTTATCATCGGTGAAAAAGTTTTGGATACATGTACAAAGAGTAACAATTCCATGTACTATAAATAAGCAACATTGTCCTAAACTGAAGATCTTCTCCATCCATCCCCTCCATGCCTCCAAACTAGAATTCTCCCATAACCCTCTTTAATCTACTCCTACTCTTCCACACCAGAAAAAGTCTGGGAGAACACAAAAGATCTGCAGGGTGACCCAAGGTTAACAAGTTTGGGGAAGCAAATTCTGAAATTGAAGCTTCTTATCTGAAAATACTCTGCCTCCTTTGGGGCTGGTGGCTCAAGCTCCTCAGTTGATCTGAACTGCTGTAGATGCCTAGACTTTAAGGTCTGAAGGGACTATCACAATCATCTAGTATGCTCTGCACATCACAGGCCACAGAACTCACTCCTGTAATAGACCCATAACCTCTGGCTAAGTCACTGAAGTACTCAAACCTTGATTTAAAAACTTCAAGTTAGAAAGAATCCACGATTTACTCTAATTCAAACCAGCAAGTGACTTGTACACCATGCTGCATAGGAAGGCAAAAAAATATATAAATAATATGGTTTACTCTCTGCCAATTTGACCTGGGGGAAAATTCGTTCCTGACCCCAAAGATGGTGATCAGTTAGACCTAAGTGAGTGAGACCCATCAGCCAGACACCTAGGCAAAAATTCTCTGTAGTAACTCAGAGCCCTCCCTCATTTGGTGTCCCATCTCTGGCTGTTGGGGATATTTGCTAATAACAGTTGCAGATGGGCTATATGCCATTGTAGGAAACCTCATCATACTATACCCTCCATAAACTCAGGTTTTGAATTAAGTTCGTTTTTTTGCCCTGATTACTACCCTTGGCAGGCTGTTTCAGAACTTCAGTCCTCATTCAAGAGGCAGTCTCAGGTATCCAGGGCCCAAACCATTTGTAGTTTTATAGATTACATTTAACATCCAAGATTGTCCACAAAAGTGAATTGAAAACCAGTATGGATGAGAATGCACTCCCTGCAGGGCTACATCTTAGGCTAATGGTGGGATAACATCCTAAAAGGCTAATAACCCATAGACAGCAACGAGAGTGCTAGTGTAGCCCAAGCAGAGTTACACCAATGTAGTGTCTAACCCTACTCAGTACAGGACTGCAACCAGACTAGGTATAAATAAGTATGGAAGTAAGGAAGGTATAGATAACGCTGATTTACTGCATAAGCATTATGAGACAATATACCCTGAGAAACAGAAGACCCTGCACACATGCCCCATCATGTCACCAGAAACGTGCATCAGTTTATACCTGGCAACTTTGAGAATTGCAGTAAAGCTGATTTGAATGCTTCTAATCCACCAGCCACTGCTATAAACTTGTATCAGTTTCCCTAGTAATGAGGCACAGAAAGATTTGCTCTTTCAAGTTCTTTACATAAAAAGCCACTTGTCTAGAGAGCCGCTTAAAATTACAGCAGCTTGTGTCAGCTCCAAAATGACAGGCTCAGAACAGGAAATAATACCCTTTCTAAACAAAAGCCACTGTTTCTCCACAGTTTTCCATCTAATCCTCAGGAACAGTGATGGGAGCATGAAGTTTGTCCTGGCACTTTCTAGAAGCACGTGAGCTTTCTTTGTCTACTTCAGCGAGAATTTAATCATTTATTTAAGAACAAGTTTCACACATAGGCTATTTCCAATTATGATTTTTGAAAGCTACAAAGAATTTGGAGTGGAAAAATGTCTTATGGGCTGCATCAGCCCAGCAGCTGTTTATAATTAAAGCTTCTCCTTTACTCCCTCTGGGCTACTTTCCAGCACAAATACTTTAGTCAGAACTTAGTCCAACCCGCTTTTTTCCTTCACAGCTCCCAGCTCCAGTCTGCAATTGCCTACAGTGCCTTAGTGCAGGCTCTCAAAAAGTTTCACAATAGATGTTCTCCTTGCTAAACACACTAAAGATAGTTATTCAAATAAAAAAAAAAAAACAGCTGGAAATCCAAGGAGTTGGATTCACACAATGCTGTCAATGCCAAAGAAACAGAACCAGCAGAACACATGGAGGCTGTTGATGCAGTTGTGCTGCCAAAGTTGCCGTTTCTCCTCAATGTTGCGTTTACCCCCTTTTTGTGGGGTCCTTTGAAAGAAATGCCCTTTCAGTTTGAATGGTTGTTCTTCACCAGGCAGTACTACATCCATTTTGAGTACTTTCACCAGCTCAGTCTACCTGACTGCAGATTACTTTAGCCAATCTTTCCAGATGTTTGGTTTTCATGCGAGTTTCCCATTCAGGCCTAGGGATATAATCTGGGGCTGCACAGGAGGAAACATATAGCTTTAATTTGGTATGTGAAGGGAGGAATTTCCTAGAATGCTTGCTCCCACTTGACACCCCCTTTGTTTTGATTGGAGGATCATCGGAGGGAAAACGTAGGCCCCACAACAAAGTTGAGACAGTTTGCAAATATTCTGGGACAGGTTTTAATCAGTCTTTTCCTTCCGACTCCCACACAGACTCAGGAGGAAGAACAGGATTCTCTGGCTAGCTTATCCCTTTCTTCTTACTATTTATCTTGTAAGCACTTTGGGGCAGGGACTGTCTTTTTGTTGTGTGTCTGTACGACGTCTAGCACAGTGGGGTCCTGGTGCATGACTTGGACTCCTAGGTGCTACGGTAATACCAATAAACGAACAACAAAAGGACCAGAAGTCTCTATGGTGAAACTCAAGCTTTGTGTTTCCTGCCCGCCTGGGCCATGGGCAGCTTTTTGTCCCCAAAGTCCACCTCCAACAGAGAATTTTGGGAGACTAGGGAATATAGTGCCAGCTTCTCCCCCTGGATGGAAAGAGTGAGCACCTCTCCTTTTGAGGGGCTCCTCCCTTTCCTTTTGCTTCAGCCTTTAGGATTTCCCTCCAATCCCTAAAGAGAGGGGGAAGGGGGTAGATCAACAAGTCTCATCCTGAGAGGGAAAGGCCTCCCTCTATTCTGAATTCAGGTTTCAAGTGGATGTTTTCCACTGATTAATCTGGGACTGGCCCTGGCCCCTGAAAGCAGGCCCTGTGAAGACATCCGTCTCAGCTCATGGAGCGCCTCTTTTTAGGCTGGGCCCTGCAGGCAGTCTGGGGCACTAGTGCTCAACCCAGGTGGTCCCTGCAGCTGGAATCTGATTGGGAAGAGCAAGCTAAGAAGGGCCTACCTGAAATAAGGGTTGGCCAAAGTCCTGGAGAAGAGGATGGGCTAAATGAATTCAGATGGGCCTGGAAACCCCTTACAACCATCCTGTTGCTCCACAGGACCCAAGCTGCTTTTAAGTCCTTCCACTGAGCTTGAAGGCAGGAAGCAGTGCAGCTTCTATCCAAGTTTTTGATTTGCATATAACCACAGAATTCAGCTTATGGTCAACATACCACCCCGCCCCAAGCAGAGGCAGGGGTAGGACATGGCATTGCACAAAACTTGGCAGCTGTGCTGGGGGTAGCTGGCGTTTGCTCAGCGCCTGGGGCTGCTGGGGAGGTTACTGTGGTAAACAGTGTGATGGCGAGCCTGGGGCTATTATTGCATTTTTGATCTCATGGGTTTGGCAAAAGTCAGAATTCAAAAGAGAGAGAGAAATTGGCTAAAAGTCTTTAACAGTTTTTTTTTGTCTACCCTCTGGTTTATGAACACACACACCCCAACCCTCTGCCTACCCCTAAGTGCCTACAAAGTGTCCAAAAATGCAGGCCATTGCACGAGGCCCTGTACAAATTTAGCAAGATACCCCCTTCTTCCACAGCACTTCTAACAGCTTCCTTCATTTCACTGTCTGTTCTGAAAACTCAGGTCAGTGACACCCTGAAAAATACTTTATAATTTAGGCTGCAGGCCTGTTTAGTGGAGCTCTTTGCTGTCTAGGCAAGTGCATTACTACTTTCTACAGCTTCTTTGACTTCTAATTGTGTCAATAAAATCCATTTAAGAAAAGTATTTTGTATCTACTGTCTGAAGAGACTCATTGAGACACCTCAGAAAGAAAACTAATTCTGACCTCAGGATAGACAGAAACAGGAGTGAGGAATTTGCCTAACTACAAAGTCAAGGATAAAGGAGGTTAGAAACACCATCAAACAGTCCCATAAGAAAACTGGCAGAGCGGGAACGGAGTTACCCAATGCATATATAAACCAGTCACAAGAGCAGTGTGCTTTAATAGAATATACAGCTTTAACATCAGGCTCAAGATCTCTATCCCCACCCTGGAAGAATTAACCACCAGAAGTTGGTCACGTTAGAGGAGGCTTTTTCTAGCCTAGATCCAGGTCTCTCTTTAAGCAGGACATGGACAGTACAGAATTACCACTCTGATGACAGTGGTTTCAGTTCTAAGCTGTCATTTTCTAACTGCTTTGCCAAGTATTTAGACTAGTTATTTTGCTTATTAACATTCTAGTCTAACCAAATTCTTATTCAGTATATATCTGCCTATGATGTACTGGGCTTCTACTTCATCTGTCCATTTGTTCCTCATGGATAGTAATTTAAAGCTGTGGTTGTTTGCAATACGTCTGGCTGGTGGTGGCTTTAACCATTTATTTTGAAAAAAAAAAAAAAAAAGTATGATTTAAAGCTGTATATAACTCTTGCTATTGCCTTTCTCCTTTCTGGGAAAAGTCTACTGCAGGCCCTAAATCTTCCCCTACTCCCAGCCTTAACAAGTTAGTCTGATAACACACTGGAACAAACAACTCTGTGGAGAGAAGAAAGAGGAAGAGAGCCTCTTATTAACTTATTGCCAAACAGAGGAAGTACTGCAGCAAACTCAGAAAACACAATCAAGTGGGAGGGGTGGGGATTTAGCTAACTAGTGAGTGATACTGGAGAGCTCCGAGTCAGCTCACTTGACCTGGTCTGAAAGCTCAGCTTCCTGAACACTATGTTTCTACTCTTGCAGCTATAAAAATATCTCAGAAAATAGTTTAGGTTGCCCCAGCAGATGGGAAGTTCCTCTATTAAAAGTTCCCTATAATCATTGCAAAGGAAAACAGGATGCTAACAGCCAACATGGAAATTCCACCTTAAAGGACTAAGTTTGAGTTTTCTGCTACATTTCCTTCCTCTCTACAAAAAAGAAACCATTAAACCAGAACTGGAAATTTGGTGCAAGGTCATGCAGGTGTCAGAACTTGCACTGCATGTCTTCAGTTTTCATTGGCGCCTGAAGAAGGATTGAGCTGTGAGACTGGAAGTAGGGGACAATTGGTTCTGCATTAGACTATTATCAGAAAGGAGGAAGGCAGCAGCAAGAGTTACAAA
The DNA here is from genome assembly GCF_002925995.2 of Terrapene triunguis. Lineage (NCBI taxonomy): Eukaryota > Metazoa > Chordata > Testudines > Emydidae > Terrapene > Terrapene triunguis. The sequence continues at coordinate 3,504,004 of NW_020664561.1, read as the reverse complement.
CACCTCTAAATCATACATTTTTGTCAAACGATTAAAGCCACCACCAGCCAGAAGTATTACCAGCAATCGTGGCTTTAGATTACTTGGGTGTCCCTCTTGACACATATGCTTGATATTTAAGTTAGCAACAGTTGGACAACAAACAGCGTAAAAATCTTAAATGAGAAATTCAAAGTAGCTAAGTTACCAGGTGTATTGAAAACTGTCTAAGAGATGGTATATAGTCAAGAACACTGTATCAAGATGGAGATGTTTGTAACGAGGTACAACAGGGACCAGTGTTGGGATCAGTTTTATTTAACACCTTTATTATGATCTGCACACCTAGACAGACACCAGATTAATAAATTTACAAGTGGTGCTGACTGGGAGCAATTGCAACACCAGTCACAAGACAGAAACAGAAAGTTATTTAACAGACAAGGAGAGAAAGCAAGCTTTAGCTATAAAAAATGCCACTCATACATCTGGGGGAAATAATTAATCTAAAACATGGGAAGGAGAAACCTGGGAAGCAATAAGGGTGAAAAACCTAAGAGGTGATAGAGAACAGCAAGTGTTAGCATGCAGTGCATCATGGCTGCAAAACCCCCATCAATTTGTAACTGAAAAGGCATCCCAGTATAGGGAGATTATGATTTTCTATCTACACATCTCAGGTGCGATTTCACAAAATACTGCTTTCAGTTTTGGGCACCCTATCAGCAGAAAGATACTGACAAGTTGAAGGGACTTTAGAGACGGGTTACAAACATTCAGGGGCAGGAGGGACTGATTTATGAAGGAAATGTTGAAAAGAGCTAGATATGAATAGCTGGTTACTTAGCCAGCTTAAGTAGGTGGGAAGAAATCTACAAATATTTGAAGAATGTAAGCACCAAGAAGAGAGGATTTCAGTGTGCTACAAAATGGTACTACTAGCATTAACGAAGTAAACAAGGCTTGAAAAATCCAGTCACCACAGGCAAAGGGGAAGCTGACTTTAGCAAGTGAGGATGACCAACACCATCAACTGTTGCAGAGGTGAAGCTTGCTTTTAAAAAATGTCCATCCTTGTAGTTGCAAAGTTAACCTACCAAAAGTGAGTTGTGTTCAAACAGGTACAATGTAATTTTCCAGAAACTACAGACTGCTCCAGTGCACCCGTTGCAGTTTAGAGATTTTCCATACAGCAGCAAAAAGCAAAGTCACATTTATAACAAGACTGCAAGAATTTGCCAGGAAACCAACCCTATGAGCTGGGAAATAATAGGTGGGTTCCTGTGACACAGTGCTGAATGGGGCTTGTTACCCCCCCAGAGACAAAGAGGTGACAGAACCTATGGTGGGGGTACCAGAGTTCAGAGGAACCCTGCAAATACACCTCTACCCCGATATAACGCTGTCCTCGGGAGCCAAAAAATCTTACCGCGTTATAGGTGAAACTGCGTTAGATCAAACTTGCTTTGATCCGCCGGAGTGCGCAGCCCCGCCCCACCAGAGCACTGCTTTACCGCCTTATATCCGAAATCGTGTTATATCGGGTTGCGTTATATCGGGGCAGAGGTGTAGCTAAGTTTGGCCTGGATTTTGAGCTTCGAGTTCCTTTTGTAAATAAAGCCAAGCCTCTGGAAGAGGAGTGAGTTCTCACCTGCTACAAGTTACAGACATTTTGGAGCAGGATGGGGAAATCTGCCCATAAGGTTCAACACTTTCACAATCTCTATTCCTAACTTAACGTAAAGAAGTCAAACTATCAAGGCCCAATCTAAGAACCTGGATGAAAACTAACAGGTTTTTAAGTTGAACCTTAAGTTAAGGGTAAACTGCTAGCCAGGAAGTCCCAAGCTATGCTTTAGAGCAGTGGTTCCCAAACAGTGGGGCACGCCCTGGAGGAATGTTCAGGAGCGTGCACGGCAGGGCTCGGGCAAGCTCCCATGGGGGGGCGTGGAGGGAGCACCACTCAGTCCTGCTCTGTCCCAGCCCAGCTCCCCCCCCAGCCACAGCTCCTCTCCGCCCCCAGGCCAGATCTGCCTTTATTCCCCAGTTCTGCCCCCAGCCCAACCTCCTCTGCTGAGCCAACTGTGGAGTAATGGGGAGGAGGGGCGCGGCCAGATTCATTACTGGTAAGAGGGCGGGGGGAGATAGAAAAGTTTGGACACTATGGCTTTAGAGACATGCATCACCCGAGTATGAGGACACATTCAGACAATGCTCAAAGGAGAACCAGAGTAATGTAAGGAACTATTTTCAAGGGCTTGGTAACAAGTCTTTACATCTCTAATCTCTATTTTTCTGTTCTTCCACAGGTATGCAGCCTACAATCCAAAGGCAGCCATGGCTCAAAGATTCTTCATGTCAATCAAAAATTCACACTAAGCCTGAACCTGACCACAGCCTTTGGGTTGTTTTCTTTACGTGTAAGATCTGGGTTGAAAAGCAGAGGAGAGGACAGGATTAAAGTAAAGCTTACTTACTTGCAATATCCTGTGCCATTGCGATAGGAGATGCATTTTCCCTCATTGATACAAGGCTTAAAAGCATCTAGGCACTGTAAAGCTGAAAGAAAAGCAATGGAGAGTTAAGCCAGTAACCATCATATGTCATAGCAGTATTAAAACACTTAAATGTTTAATATTTAAAACTTCAAAAGTAGCCCAAGGGATTGCAGAAGCAATCAAATCCACAATGCTTGTGTAGTGGAGCAACATGGGGGCACTAAAAACATCTAGTTTCTCTTAACAGACAGACTTTCAAAACAAAGCACAGTAACTCTAGCAAACAACGAAGATGTTAGTGGCATTACTCCAATGTATAGGACACAATGGTTTCAAACTTTACACCTTGGCTAGGAGCCACCCTTAAATAAAACAGCTCCCGATGAACTTTCTACTTAGAACGTCCTGCACCACACTCTTTTTCCATCCCTTCTTTCCAATCTCTTGGGACATATGCATTAAAAGAGAGGCTCTTTTCCTCAATATCTCACATGCATTTGCTGCTTATTCTCCAAATTAATCCAGAAATTGCTATGACATCACAGTTAATGTGACAATTATGACTGATCAGAAGATTATGGCTGGGAGATAAACAGGAGCAAATTAACTTTTAAGAAACAAAGATTTGTATAACAGAATCTACATACTGAGAAGGAAAGACATTCTGTAGACTGAATATAGAGACCTTTTAGCGAGGCATCAAGCATGGTCTAGTGCAGTGGTTCCCAAACTTTAACAACCTGAGAACCCCTTTCACTAAAATTTCAAGTCTCGCGAACCCCCTCCTAAAAATGAATATTTCCAGGGATTTTCTCCTTTACCTGAGTATAAATTATAAAAGCAGTGATCTTGGAAATATAAAATTTGTTTTTATGACATGCTTATTACACACTATTTATTATTAATTATTATTTATAATTACGTTATTTTTATTACATTATGAAAACGGCAACACCCTTCCAAGATCTCACTTCTGTAGCTTGTATCACTTTGAATAAGCCTGTTATAAGACAAGGCTCCTATGTTTAATCAAGGAGTATCAGATTTGAAACAGATTTCAACAGGTATTGAAGAAGCCAACTCAAAGAGTTTCTCCTACATATGCATTCAGGTCTTGAGTAGTCCAGGCAAACAACGCACGTTACAACAAAGCTTAAACTTGTTCTTCATAATAATTTTAAAAACAATACTACCTGCCTATTTAATTTTAAAAACAGCAAAAAATATTCACCTCCCTTTCCATTTCTTATAAGGAGTCTTGAAGTTTAAATCTCCTCAGTATGATAGATATGCTTGCTTTGATCTGCTTAGCTCTTGGAAGTCCAGGGGCTCCAGGCTGCTGGCCCCGTGCTGTCCGGGGTCCCTAGGGACAGCTCTGTCCGCCATTAGGGAATTTTTTCCCGAGAACCCCCTGTAACATTTCGTGAACCCCCAGGGGTTCACAAACCCCAGTTTGGGAACCACTGGTCTAGTGAATAAGGCACTAACGGAATAAGGAGACCTAGGTTCTACTCCTGGTTTTGCCACTTGCCTGCTGGATGATCTTGAGCAAGTCACTCCACCTCTGTGCCTCTGTTTTACCCCCACTTAGCCCCCCAGGCCTTTGTCTATTTAGACCAGGGGTGGGCAAACTGGGGCCCCCGGGTGGGGGGGGGGGAGAGGCAGAGGGCTCCATGCGTTGCCCTTGCCTCCAGGCACCGTCCCCCACAGCTCCCATTGGCCGGGAATGGGGAACCGTGGCCAATGGGAGCTTCGGGAGAGCTACCTGGAGGCGCGGCAAGGGCAGTGCACGCCGAGCCCGCCACACACCCCACAGGGGCCACAGTGCTTCCTGGAGTGGCATGGGGCCGGGGACAGGGCAGGCAGGCACGGAGCCTGCCCTGGCGCGCGACACTGCCACCTTGGAGCTGCTTCAGGTAAGCGGTGCAGGGCTGGAGCCCAAACCCCTCCTGTACCCCACCCCCCAACTCCCTGCCCTAAACCCCCTGCCTGCACCTTGAATCTCTCCTGTACCCCAACCCCCTGCCCTGAGACCCCTCGTACACCCTGCACCTCTCCTGCACCCCAACCCCTGCCCTGAGCCCCCTGCCGCACCCCGCACCCCTCCTGCACCACAACCCCCTGCCCTGAGCCCCCTCCCACAATCTGTACCCCTCCTGCACCTCAACCCCCTTCCCTGAGCCCTCTCATACACCCCGCACCCCTCCTCTGCCCCAATCCCTTGCCCTGAGCCCCTTCCTGCACACCGCACCCCCTCCCACACTCCGCACTCCCTCACGCACCCCATCCCCCTGCCCTGGCCCTGCATACAACTTCCCCACCCAGATGTGGCCCTCGGCCCAAAAAGTTTGCCCACCCCTGATTTAGACTGTCAGCTTAAGGATACTGTGTGTTTGTAAAGCACTAAACACCACTGATCTTGGTTAAGGCCTCTAGGAGCTTCAGTAATATACTGCCCCCTCTTGCACTGCTATTCTAATCTACAGACCCATGTGTTCCACATGCTGCAGAACAGGCAGCCTCTTATTTCAGTTTTGCTTTATTTGATTTGTATCAAATCCTGAACATTTAACTTCAGCTTCTGTATTTGGATTACTTGTATTTGAGTGAAGCAGACACCTATATCCAGGAGTAATTTGATAAAACAAAGGTGGAGGGGGACTCCTTGTCCAACCAGCACTTAGGGTCTAAATTGTGGACATGAATTTCTCCAACAAGGAACAGAGCTGGTGGGAGGCCCCAGACACAAAGCAACAGAGGCAGAGTTATCAGGCCTACTAAAGTTTCTCAGCATCCAATTATGTTTGCAAACCAGACAACTCAGAAAGGATTGCAGTTACTATATCAGGCTTGAAATGTTATTGCTCAACAATCCTTGAGAATGTAAATAATTCATATACCCTATGAGGTGTGTAGGAACGCTGTACACTCACAACCCAAGCAAAATAAAATAAATTAAGTCCAATATCTAAAGCTACAGCAATTCTATTCCTCACAAAAATGTGAATGCCTGTTTCTTATTAACTTGATTTCAGAAAATGGGGCACTTAGAGACAGTACAGCCTCTGCTCAGTAGTCAGGAAATGAACAAAATTCCTCTCTGAGCCCCTTACGATAACCTATTAGGTCAGGGTTACTAGGCAACAAGAGCTTTAACACAGATTTACAACAGTTATTTTCCAGCAACTGTAAAAAAAGTTCAGTCTGATTACACTTTGCACCCATGGCCTACTCTTTCTCCACTTACCAGCAACATCCATAGCTTCTACATAGTAAATGGCCACATAACCCACACCCCATAGTTATATTTACAACTGTATCCCCAACATTACTGGTGCAGCAGCCTAATTGCTCCCACAGCAAATGTTAAATTTGGGCCAGTATGGTTTTTAATTGTAAAGTGTCTGGGCATTTAAGATTTAGCAACTTCACCCTCTATGGTCCTCTATTATCCTCTAAGTAGGACAAGAAATAAAGTGGCTATAAGCAAATTTTAATGGACTGGCCCAGGAAGACAGAGGTGTGTTCATATGTCTCTACCTCAGAGTGCTTGAATTTTCAATCTACCCACACTGATAAGGCCAATACAATGACAACCAGAAGATTTGGTTTATTTCCTCTTCACCAGTACTTGCAAACAGATTTCCATATTTGCTTTGAAGCCTTATGTCACCGAGTGTGGGGGAGTCAGGGCCCTGCAACCCCCACTTCCTGCGATTCACCATGACTCTCAGCCAGGCAGTAAAACAGAAGGTTTATTAGATGACAGGAACATAGTCTAAAACAGAGTTTGTCGGTACAGAAAACAGGACCCGTCAGTCAGGTCCATCTTGGGAGGGTGGGAAGTCCAGACCCAGGTTCTGGGCCTCCCCCCATCTCCCCAGGAAGCTCCAAAACTGAAACTCCCTCCAGCCCCTCCTCTGGTCTTTGTCTCTTTCCTAGGCCAGGAGGCCACCTGATCTCTTTGTTCTCTGTAGCGGGGTGGTCACCCGCTCCTGCCCTGAAGAGTTTGAAATCAGCCCTGGGAGAGGGCTGCTGCTGGGAAAGCAGCAAGCCTCGGGGGATTGGGGAAACAGCCACAGCTGTGGCCACGCTCCAATCAGGCCACAGCTGGCCTGTATAAAAAGGCCAGTGGACCAGAAGCACAGACAGACTCTCTCTGCCTTCAGAGAGAGAGGAGGGCCTGGCTGCTGGGAAGCTCAGGGTGCCTAGAGTGAGGCAGGGCTGGGGAAAGGCTAGAGGGGCTGGGGAGCTCCAGGCTGGCAACTCCCCAGGCTGCAGGGCCTTGTCCAAGGCCCCAGGGAGGCACTGTGTTGCAGAGAGAGGCAGCAGGTCCAGACCCAACCTTGCCTATGAGGAGTGGCTTTTACACTGCAGTCTGCCCCAAGGAGCGGGGGCTTGATGATGACTGGCAGTAGCCCAGACTGAGGCAAGGTGGGGATTAGAGGGTTGGGGGTTCCCCAGAGAGGGGAGACCCAGAGGCAGAGTGTGGGGATATTGCCAGGGGACAGCACCCCAGATAAAAGGGCACCGGGGTCCGTGAGGGACACAGGGCCGGCGGCAAGTGGGACACCGACCTGCAGAGGTGCTCCGGAGGCTGGCGAGCTAATTCCCTGAGACGACTAGCAGGAGGCGCTGCAGGGGTGAGTCCCACATTGCTACAAGTGGTGGAGAATGTGGGCAGAAGCAGTCCGCCCCTGACACAAGGGGCCAGGGCAAGGACTGTTGGACGATTGCCCAGATCCAAGACTGGCGATATGCGGGACTGTTATTGGAGAGCCTGTGTGGCCTGGCTCGCCGAGCAGCAAGCAGGGCTGCTTCAGCTGCTGCGGGGGAGGGCACATGGACCTCAACGGGGATCAGGCACCTTGGGCAGGAGGCCAGTGCCGGGGCCTAAAGACTGTTTCCCCTGTGGGCGACAGGGACACTTGAAGAGGGAGTGCCCTTATTGGGATGGAGCAAAGAGGCTCCACCTGGGACATGGTGGAGAGACTCGAGTGCCCCCTGTGAAGTTAACGGGGGGGCTCCAAACTTGTTGGGACTGTGGGGAGCTGGGGCACAAGAAGAGGGAGTGCCCTCATGGGACTCCCAGGACCAGGCCTAGCCTGGAGGTGGCCCAAGGAATGCGCTGGCTGTGCTACCTATGCCACAAGGGGGGCCAGAGAAAGCGGCCTTGCCCCCAGAGAAGGAGGGGAAGGCCAGAGGATCGGGCTCGGTCTGAGACTACCCCAAAGCAGGGGGTGGTGAAGACCAGGGGCCCAGAAGAGGGGGGGGGGGGTCTGGGACAGAGGGGCCCCAGCTCAACAGGGGAATCCACATGGGGGCGAGACAGGCCACGGTGGAGACCCAACCAGCAAGGGGAACCCACTTGGGAGCTAAGTGGGCTACAATGGGTACCCAAACCCTTCCGGAGGGTGGCCGGTTGCTCCTCATGCTGGAGCATCTGCGGCAGGAACGGGATGTCCTGCGGGCCCAACTGAGGGGAAAACTGGGCAGGTAGAACAACCCCCCGCCCCTCCGTTAGAGGGGATCTTGAGGTGGGGGGGGGGTGTAGTGGGGTAGTCACCTGCTCCTGCCCTGAAGGGCTTGAAATCAGCCCTGGGAGAGGGCTGAGACAGCGAGAGGGCTGCTGCTAGGAAAGCAGCAAGCCTCGGCGGATTGGGAAAACAGCCACAGCTGTGGCCACGCCTCAATCAAGCCACAGCTGACTTGTATAAAAAGGCCAGTGGCCCAGAAGCACAGACAGACTCTCTCTGCCTTCAGAAAGAGAGGGGCCTGGCTGCTGGGAAGCTCAGGGTGCCTAGAGTGAGGTAGGGCTGGGGAAAGGCTAGAGGGGCTGGGGAGTTCCAGGCTGGCAACTCCCCAGGCTGCAGGGCCTTGTCCAAGGCCCCAGAGAGGCACTGTGTTGCAGAGAGAGGCAGCAGGTCCAGACCCAACCTTGCCTATGAAGAGTGGCTTTTACACTGCAGCCTGCCCCAAGGAGCAGGGACTTGATGATGACTGGCAGTAGCCCAGACTGAGGCAAGGTGGGGATTAGAGAGTTGGGGGTTCCCCAGAGAGGGGAGACCCAGAGGCAGAGTGTGGGGGTATTGCCAGGGGGCAGCACCCCAGATAAAAGGGCACCGGGGTCCGTGAGGGACATGGGGCCGGCGGCAAGCGGGACACCGGCCTGCAGAGGGTGCTCTGGAGGCTGGCGAGCTAATTCCCTGAGATGGCCAGCAGGAGGCGCCGCAGGGGTGAGTCCCACATTCTACATTCTCCAACACCTTCAGTTGGCACCTTGCAGGGGAGGGGCCCAGGCCATCACTTGAGAGGAGACAGGGTGTCGGCCATGCTCTGTACAGACAGCATCACACCTGCCTAGGGCTCTGCAACAATCACACACCCTTATCCCACCACCTAGATACTTAAGAAATGCATAGAGGAAACTGAGACACCCACACAGTATTCAGAGGAAACCTTAATAACATTCCCACTTTGTCACTACAATGAAAACTGACTGTTTGACTTTTTGTAACCCAGTCAAAAGTGTAACTAGCATTTGGCCACCAATATAGACTTAACTTTCAATAGCATCTTGGCATGGCCAAGAATAAGGAAATAAGAGGGTGACTGCATTCAGTTTTTCTATAATGATCCTGCAGAGCAGTGAATCAAAGCAGAGCAGCACAGGCAAAGAAGAGTAGATTCTTACAGTAGCAAGAAATGTGTGCAGCCTCTGTCCCAGTTTATCAGCCCAAAGACTGGAACAGAAGAGCAAAGATTAAGTCCCTCTGTTTTTCCAACAAAATAGCATCACCTTGAACTGCTGCCTAGCAGATCATTAAAGCACTGAGGGTTACGTTGTCAGTTTCAATAGCTGTACAAATTGGACAGTACAAATCAAGCATTTAACTGTAGTGCATGATAGGGCATGATAATCCAATACTGACTAAACAGAAGTGAAAGCGACTTCTTTGTGTACTTCCTTCAGCTTGGACAATTAAAATAGACTAAACAAAAACAATCAAATATAAATAAGATTAAAATTGTTCCAATTACATTACAAATATTTAAAATTACTGAAAGAGGTACTCAAAAAGCTAAAATAGTTTAACCTGAAAACATTCTTTTATATACACAAGGGAAATTAGAGTCTATGGCTCCCATAGCAAAATTAGCTTCTTCTCTGTGCAAGAAGCATTGCTAAAATTATCATGAAATGCAGGAAGACAATTTAATAATGAATGCAGAGAAATAAGCAACTTCAGTTACTTTGTTTACATCAAAAACCATGTCTAGGCTACCTTACCAAGCTACACACAAGAGTCAGAAAATAAAAGTAAAGCTTCCAATATCATGAACTCACCCACAATAAACAGTATATTAAGGTTATGCTAAACATAGTTACCTGAAAATGTACTGTATGCTCAACATGAAGGAAGAGGGTATTCTCTGGAAAGACAAAATAGACTGACCAGACCTTTCTTCTAAAGTTGCACAGGGACCAAGTGGATCAAACAAGGTTTTTGAGTCATGTTGTCACTGATTCTTACCCCTTCTCTCACAAGATCCCTCCTGCCTTCATTAATCATTAGGTTAGCGTATAACTGATCTGCCTCTTCAGCCTGAAAGAGCTTGCAACATAGCCAAGGAGGCTGCTATGACTTTGTCTCCTTTTCTTTTGTCAGAAAATTCGTTTTCTTAGAGTACATCTTCACGGCAGCGTTCACTCGGGTGATTGGCAACTGGGTGCCTAGGCCGGGTGTGAGCAGCCACAGTACAAAGCCACATCTGAATTACTGTGTCCTCACTGGTGCTGTGCTCACCCCTGTGTGTGTCGCTAGGACTGCCGGGCACATCCCACGGTTCTTTGTGCGGCAGTAAACTGAGCTGCTCCATGATTCTTTCTGAGTGAAGTGTGAGAGAATTTGTCTGTCTTCTAGGTACATGGGGAAAATTGTGGGAAGGCACTGGAGGACTATCAGCACTCTAGTGGTTTAGCCTGCATCCTCACTGCTAAGTGGGTGGGTTACCAGACCAAGTGAAAACAACACTCAGGCTCTATCCCTAGCAAGGCCAACTAGCCCAGGCTGAAAGCACCAAACTCACATGAGGGTCGTGTAGGTGAACAGAAGGGGTTTTTGTGGCAACACCCAAGCAAAAAACCTAAATTAATTCTGCAGTGAAGACATACGCTGAGTAGATCCAAATCCTCAGCCAGTAGGTCTACTTTAGCCTGCACATCAGGCCGTATCTCCAAGGATATTATAGTGAAAGAATTGGCAGCCACAGATATGACAGCATCAGATGCATCGAATGACGTTCCCAAGGAACTGACTCTTACAACATCTTAAGCATCTTGCTCGAAAGGTGTTCATGCAAATGTGACAATTTATCCCAGATTTAACTTCACTGGCAAAGGAACCTCTTAATGAGTGATGTGCAAGGTTAAAGAGGGGGGGGGGGGGGGAAGTAAGCTCGTGCCCCTTCTTGATTCTTTATGATGTAAAAAGCAACCTGAAAGCTGTGATTTTTTTTTTTTATACTTCTGCTTTTTTTTACTTTAGAGATTCAGGCCCAATCTAGGCTTGAAAGTCGAAAAGAAATAGTGAAGTTTTATCCCAAGAACTAAGGCCTTGTCTACACTACAGGAGAAATTTGATCTAAGCTACGCAATTTAAGTTACGTGAATAGCGTATGTAGCTTAGCTCTACTTACCGCAGGGTCCACACTACGTGATGTCAACTGGAGACGCTCTCCCGTTGACTCCCCCTACACTTCTCGATCCAGTGGAGTACAGGAGTTGATGGGAGAGCGATCTGCGGTCAATTTAGCGGGTCTTCACTAGACCCACTAAATTGACTGCCGATGCATTGATCGCCATTCGTGGATCCCCCAGTAAGTGTAAACAAGCCCTATGAGAGTTAGAGTTCAGCTATTAAGAGAAGGCTTTCAGCAGGCATCTAAATGCCATACTTGGAGACAACTGAAAAGGCCCTCATATCTGGCTGAAACAGAGATCATGATGGGGTAATAAGGTTAATAAACTCATAAGAACAGCCATACTGGGTCAGACCAATGGTCCACCTTGCCCAGTATCCTGTCTTCCTACAGTGGCCAATGCCAGGTGCTTCAGAGGGAATGAACAGAACAGGTAATCATTAAGCGATCCATCCCCTATTGCCCATTCCCAACTTCTGGCAAACAGAGGCCAGGGACACTTGAGAGCCTGGTTTTGCATCCCTGCCCATCCTGGCTAATAGCCATTGATGGACCTAGTCTCCATGAACTTATCTAGCTCTTTTTCGAACCCTGTTAGACTCTTGGCCTTCGTAACATCCTCTGGCAAAGAGCTGCACAGGTTGACTATAGATTAAAAAGGGACGAGTGAAATACAAATGTAAAAGAGTAGTAAAATATAAAACTGTTAAAGATTGTTGAATTCAGGCAATCACAAATCTTTATGCCTCCAACTATAAGGCGTCTTGGGGGAACTTATGGAATATGTTGAGGCTATCATGCCAAGGTTAACTCAGGAATAGTTGATAGACTTAGAAAGACCAATAAAGGAAGGCAGTCACATAAGCTATTACAATCAAAGCCAACACAAAAATCCCAGGACAAAAGTGGTTTTCAGTAGAGTTTTATACGATGACAGATATTAGATATCACTACAGGTAAGCCAACCATGCTAATGATTTCTTAGAGTAAGGAAACTCCCACTATAATGAAAGATGGTATAACAAATAACAAAGCTGCAAAGACAAACTACTACACATGACTCATTTAAACCAATTTTGCTTCTTAATGTAGAAAATATTTTCAAAGACTGGCCAGAATAGAAACAGTCCTGCCTCAATTAATACACACTGATCAAACCGGTTTCATCCATAACATACAACTGAGTGATAACAGACAAGTCATAAGAGTAATTCATGATAGGCAGAACAGAACAACCCAAATAAAGGTCTGCTGTTATCCTTAGATGCTGAGGTGGCCTTTGATAAAGTAGAGTGGTCTTTCCTGGAAACATTGCTATCAAGGATGAGTTTTGGAGGCAATATGAAGACATGGATAAATATGACTCCCCTTCTACTAGGACAAAAGTTAATAAGGTACACTCCCAAGAATTCTAACTACAAAACAGGAACCAGACAACGCTATCCTCCTTTATTGAACTCCTGGCACAAAATATATGGCAAAATAGCAGCATAACAGGGGTTAACAATTAATAAAACAGAACATAAAATTGTGCTGCATACAGACAATGTGATACTAATGGTTTCCAATTTAGTGAAATCTAAGGCTTCTGAAAAATTAATGAATTCAGGGATATATCAGGCTATATAGTTATTACACACACACACAGCTAGAGGAATCTATGATGAGAAAGCTGCAAGATGTATTTGAGTTTGTCATCTAAACTAAACATTTAATAGTCAATCTCTCTCCTATCCTCAATCAGCATATGAATTTTTCCTCCCATTATTTCAATCTGAAAAAAAATGCACTGGTCTTGGATGCATACTTGAGTAATGATAATAAATAATATTGCACTCTTGTCTAGTGTTTTTCATCAGCAGACCTCTAAGCACTTTACAAAGGAGATCAGTATCATTATTCCATTTTACAGATAGGGAAACTAAGGCACAGAGAGAAGAAGTGACCTGCCCAAGGTTGCCCAGCAGGCAGAGCCAAAAATAGATCCTAGGTCTCCTGAGTCCCAGTCCAGTGCTCTACCCATTAGGCTACACTGCTGCTTTGTACGGTCCAATAAGTTACCCAGAAAAAAACAAGAAAACTCTATAGACCCACTCGAAGAGGGACTGGCAGTACCAAATTTACTAATATATATCTGAACAGCTCAACTAAAGTTACCATCAGCCTTGTACCATGGTGACCCCAGTAAACATGTGGTGGAAATCAAACAGGACTTTAAAAATAAATGTAGTGCATTGATTTTTTAACTAAGAAATACAGACTAACACAAAAAGAAAAATATCCATGTCCCATGGTGACACTGTGGATACGGAATTTGATATAAACAGGTAGATCCTGCCGTCCCCACTTACACCCATCAGAAACAATCTAGAATTTCAAGGATTATGTAATCCAATAGATAATAGGAGGAAAAAGGGTACACACAACCATCAGAGAGCTATTCTATAATAAACTTATGGATATTAATACCATCAAAGAACTCATGGGGAATATTATTATACCAGTCTGGGCTTATTTGTTACTAAGGCATTATATGAAATTCCATTTAGGAAGTCCAAGTTTTAGGAGACCATTAGCAAGGATAGAAACACTGATTTTTGGGAAAAGACCTCTCAAATGGCCTGGGATAACACATATGGTATAACACTGGTTATCTACACATGGTATAATGAAAGATTACTGATGGACCTAGAACAGTGGTTTTCAACCTTTGGTCCATGGACCCCTGGGAGTTCACAGAATGTGTCTAGGATTTCCAAAGGGGTACACGCCTCCATTTGAAATTTCTTAGGGGTTTGCAAATGAAAAAAGGTTGAAAACCTCTGATCTAGAAGATAAGACTACCTCTACAGAAAAATGGAAAGAGCATCTAAAATAAATACCACTTTGGAACAAAGGGAAAATATCTGGAGAAAGGATCAATACCTCATTTATTTGTGTATCCATTAAGGAAAACTACAAAATATTTTACCAATGGTATGTTGCTCCATTTAAGCTAAGGAAAATATATAAAGGAGGAGTCAAATCCTGGAAAAGATATGAAGGAATGGGGACCTCTCTGCATAAAGAGTGAGAATGCCCTAAAATTTAGGGGGGGGGGGAGAGACAGAAATAGAATTTAAGCTAACTAGTTAGGCTACCCATAAAACCCATGGTAAATCTATCAGATTACAGTACAAAAAAAAAAAAAAAAAAGAGTATTGACTCTAGGAAGGACCCATCAACAAACATAATTATTACTAGCAGCCAGATGGTGAGAGAGTTCACTTTTGGAAAAGGACAGTTCTTCCAACAGTAGTGGCACGGAGAAATAAAGTAGAGAAAATCCTTTCAATGAAAAAATGATAGCCTTATATCAGGATGAAGTCAATTTTATAATTACTGGTTACCATTTTGGGAATCTGAATAAGCGAAATACAGATAAGGTGTTGCCAAAATGCAAATGAGTCTTTAAAGGTAGCAGATATTGGTTATGAATAAGGTTTGTTAATACTTGTATGAAAAATTCATGTATGTTAATAATGACAATAAATTTTTTGAAGAGGGAAAGGCCTTTTAAATCAAACTGATTAAACTTTGTTTTGTTTCTGTAGAGACCTATTCTGTAGAGAGAGAGGGATAGCTCAGTGGTTTGAGCATTGGCCTTCTAAACCCAGGGTTGTGAGTTCAATCCTTGAGGGGGCCACTTAGGGATCTGGGGCAAAATCAGTACTTGGTCCTGCTAGTGAAGGCAGGGGGCTGGACTCGATGATCTTTCAAGGTCCCTTCCAGTTCTAGGAGATAGGATATCTCCATTTAACTTCCATGACTAACAAAGGATTAATTCACTCAAAATGTTAAATATTCCACATCTTCAAATGAGGTATTAAGAGCTCACAACATCCTCTAATCCTCCAACAAAACCAGGAAGATTAGACTTTATATTCCTGATAGTTCTATGGAAAAACAAGCAGAATGCTTATTAAAAAGCCATTCCAGGCATTTTTATACCCTAAAGCAATAAAAAGAGCACAAGCCCAGTATTTTCAAATCTTTTGATCTCACTTAATATAGCAGACTGCAACTTCCTTCCACTGTGTTGATCTTCCTGGCTTCTTATGGTACTGTGGGTGTAAGGCAGGGGTCTCAAACTCAATTTACCTTAGCGCCAGTGCCAGTCCTCAAATCCTCCCAGTGGGCCAATGTCACTCATGCCACCCAGAACCCGCCTCCCAAAAACTCTGTCCCCCAAAAAACTCTAACTCCCACCTGCCTAAGGCTCTGGGAAAGAGTTTGGGTGGGGGAGGAGGTCTGGGGTAGGGGATTGGGGTGCAGGCTCTGGGAGGGAGTTTGGGTGCAGAAGGGGTGAGAGGTTGTCCTCTGGGAGGGAGTTTGGGTGGGGGAGGGGGTCAGGGTGCCCGCTCTGGGATGAGTTTGGGGGCTGGGGGAGTGTGGAGAGGGGGTGCAGGCTCTGGGAGGGAGTTTGGCGGTAGGAGGAAGGGTGTGGGGAGGGGTGGGGGTGCAGGCTCTGGGAGGGGGTTGGGGGTGAAGCATTTACCTGGAGCTCCAAGGCAGGGCAGCCTGCGGGGCCTCCACGTGCTTCTGCCCCCAGGCACCGCCCCCCCAGTGTCCCATTGGCCGCAGGGGCACTCAGGGCGGGGGCAGCGTGCGGAGGCACAGTCCCACCCTGCCCCTGGGCTGCAGGGAGGGGCCGGCAGCCACTGGAGCGAGCAGGCAGACGCCGTTCAGCTCCGCTGCACTGCCAGGGCCCCCGAGCGGGGAGAGCCTGGGGACGGCAGGTGGGGCCAAGGGAGAGACCCGGCCCCAAAACTGCTAGAGCCCCACAGGCCACATTGGGGAGGCTCGCGGGCCACAGATGGCCCATGCGCCGGGAGTTTGAGACCCCCTGTAAGGTTTAACACCTTTAGGGATAGCTCAGAGGTTTGAGCATTAGCCTGCTAAACCCAGGGTTGTGAGTTCAATCCTTGAGGGGGCCATTTGGGGATTTAGTTGGGGATTGGTCCTGCTTTGAGCAGGGGGTTGGGCTAGATGACCTCCTGAGGTCCCTTCCAACCCTGATATTCTATGATATCCACAGCTTATCTAGCTAAGACCAAGAGGAAACATGAATCATGTGAGAAAAGTACTCAGATCCTTGCATGGAAATTGGTAAAGCCCAGCAACTTTCTTCACTACAAGTGGTTTGAACAGAAAGATAGACTAAAGATCCTCAGCAGGGCACTAAGTCCTCATTTCTAGAGAAAGCTACTATGGTGAGATTCTGTACACAGAAAACAAAGCTTGCAATGCAATACACTCCCAAGGTACGAGCTTCTACAACACTGGAGAAAACTCCATGAAACTAACTGTTATCAGATACGTTGAAACCACTGCCCATGGACATCAGGAGCAATATCTCACAGTGAAGTTTCCTCTACACAGTTCATCCCCTTGATCACTATCAAGCTTCAGAGAGTTCATCTGAAGGTCCTTACAAAGGGCAATACTATTCCCCCACCCACACCAACATTACATGAGACTGATCAGTAAGGAAGGGGCGTAGCTACAGGTGGGCTGGAATTAGCACCGAGGCCCACCCAATCCAAGCCTGAGGTATGTCAGAGGCATACTCATGCTAGCTCAATGAAAAAAATAAAACAGAATACAGCCATGGAAGTGGTAGGAGGGACTGATCACCATAAGTCCATGCCATTTGAGATGCTGGGTACATACTTGGGGTGGCTAGCCCCTCGATGCTCTGGCTACAACTTCTGTTTTTAGGCACTAGCCCAAGCAAAGCTAGTGCAGTTACATCTATGCAAGCTCGGAATCAAACCCCCAACTTGAATGTAACCAGACTTTACGGGTATATCGACACCACGTTCATGCTTCCAACTGCAATAGACAGACTTGTGCTAGCTCTGCTTGAACTAGCATGCTAAAAATAGCTGGCCCTGAGATGGCATGGGCAGTGGCTCGTGATAGCCACCTGAGTATGCACCAGGGAGTCCAGGTAGGTTTGTACTTGGTGGCTAGTTAAAGTATAGCTAGTGAGTGTCCGTTTAGTTCAGCTGGTAAGCAGCAGCACGCTCCCAGCTGCAGCACAGACATACCCCAGGGCTCCCTTCCCATCCCAGGACTCTCCCTTGGTAGACGTGCCTGGCTGGGCTGAGGGGTGCGGTGACTTGCGGAGAAGGTGCAGAGCCAGGGCAGGAAGGAGCCTCTATCTGACTTCAGGGACCAGGACAGATGGGCAGTTCCTGCCCACAGGCATGGGGGGTGGTGGGGAGGGGCACAGCATCCATTTATCAGCAAAGTGCGGGTTACAGCATGGCTGGGGCTTCAGTCTCCAACCCCACAACAGGGCAGGGATTTATGGCGGGGCAGGCGTTTCCCAGCTGCCTACAGGCACAGCAACACAGCCCAGGGCACTTCCCTTCCCCATCCTCTTTCTGCCTGCCTTTCTCTCCCCCAACCCTGGCCACCTTCCCAGACCCACCCATGGCTACACCCAGGGAGGGAGGGAGGGACGAATGGACGGACGCGCGCGCGCACACAAACACACACACCCCCATGAAGGAAAGAGGAAGTTCAGTCTCCAAACCTGCAGGCTTGCCCTGAGGACAGAGCATTGTCCAGACACCGTAAGTTGAGCCCACCCTATCCACACCCTTGCAGTAAGGTACTGAAAGACCATGAGTCCAGTGTAAATACACTGATGACATTCAGCTGTGTGTTTTCTTCATCAATGCAGCCCATGCCATCACCACAATTTTTCCAAGCACTAGGAATGTCAGTGAAGAGTAGCTGGCTCATACGGAACATGGGAAAGACAGAGATGTTACCAGAGAGAGGTAAGAAATTTGAGGCACGAGAGAACATCAATTCTTCCTTGAATCGAAGAATCGGAACAGTGCTCCTCAAGATAGCCCTGGGACCCTGCTGGATTTCCCTCTGCTCTGAGGCACTCGTTGCATTAGAAGCAAGGAACACTTTCTACCATCTGGAATATGCTGAGCAGCAAAACTGC
Source organism: Terrapene triunguis (assembly GCF_002925995.2). Classification (NCBI taxonomy): domain Eukaryota; kingdom Metazoa; phylum Chordata; order Testudines; family Emydidae; genus Terrapene; species Terrapene triunguis. Next base: position 3,485,815 of record NW_020664561.1, on the reverse strand, counting down.
AGCTGCAGAACACCTTACTAGCAGAGATCAGACAGAGACCAGCCTTGCCCAAGTTCTAGTAAAAAGCAACGTTTACCTCTTTGATAAAGAAGGCATTTGTGACTTTGCACTCCATATGTTTATGGAAATATGCTTATGAGTGTAAATATAATGCAACTGGAATATGCTTTATGCAAAAGGTCTCTTGTAAGGTATCATTACAAAGCTTATAATCTACTGACTGTGTTCATCCTATTTGTATGAATGTACCATGCTTGTATTTAAAACTAGAAATATGAAGTATTACTCTGAGGTGCTATTGTAATTATACAAATTGTGGGCCATTAATGGTGGCTTAGAATCTTGATGGCTCCCATTAACTAGAACAATTGGTTGTAAATGTCTCCGTTTACTTGTAAGCCTTCCTGTGTTCGTGTGAGTCTGGCCGGAAAGAATGGAGGCTTGGGGTCTCACAGGACATGTGACCATGTCACCTGGTACTAGAATCTATCTTAAACCTGAGGCTTTTCCATTTAGACGGCAGGGTGGTGACCCAGAGAGACAAAAGATTCCCGCCTTGTGCCAAAGCCATAAAAGGGGGTGGAACAGAACAAAGGGGACTGCAGTCATGAGAAATCCCCTAGTTACCACCTGAGCTGGAACTAACAAGAACTGTACCAGGGGAAAGGATTGGACCCAGACTAAGGAGGAGTCTGGTCTGTGAAAGAAGCTTATTGGAACAACTCTGAGGGTGAGATTTACCTGTATTCAGTTTCTTAAATGTATTAGGCTTAGACTTGCGTGTTTTGTTTTATTTTGCTTGGTAACTTACTTTGTTCTGTCTGTTATTATTTGAAACCACTTAAATCCTACTTTTTATACTTAATAAAATCACTTTTGTTTATTAGTAAACCCAGAGTAAGTGATTAATACTTGGGGGAGCAAACAGCTGTGCATATATCTCTATCAGTGTTATAGAGGGCTGACAATTTATGAGTTTACCCTATATAAGCTTTATACAGAGTAAAACGGATTTATTTGGGGTTTGGATCCCATTGGGAACTGGGTGTCTGGGTGATGGAGATAGGTGACTTGCTGAGCAATTTTTGGTTAAAGTCTGCAGCTTTGGGGGCGTGGACCAGACCTGGGTCTGTGTTGCAGCAGACTAGCGTGTCTGGATCAACAAGGCAGGGTTCTGGAGTCCAAAGCTGGCAGTGGAAAATGGGCTCAGAGGTAATTCCAGCACATCAGGTGACAGTCCCAAGGGGGTCTCTGCGACCAAACCCATCACAACATTCTTGCAGTAACAGTAGCTTCCCAGGGTGACAAACTGGGGAGAATGAAGAAGAAAACAGTAAAAGAACAATCATGCATCCCAGGAACACGGGAAGTTGAGAGAAAATTGCCCTTTCTCCAATGTACAGTTACCAATGATAGTAGGTATCTTACAAAAGGCTAAAATAGATTACATAAAGATTTGCCAACTGAAAGGTTGAAAGAACTCCAGAGGGATGGAACAGTACAGACAGGGACGGTGGAAGGATGTTTCGCGCCCTAGGCGAAACTTCCACCTTGCGCCCCCCCCCCCCCCCCCC
>NW_020664561.1:3472656-3484141 GCF_002925995.2 Terrapene triunguis | reverse complement strand
GTGAGCTGGGGCGGGGAGTTCTCCTGCATGCTGCCCCCCCCACCCCCTTTGCTGCAGGCGGCCCTCCCCGCGCTCGACTGCCCCAGCTCCCTCTGCCTAAATGCCGGCGGCGACCGGGGCGGTCGAAGATCCGGCCGCCGCGGTCGCTGCCGACGAAAATGGCGCCCCCCAAATCCTAGCGCCCTAGGCGACCGCCTAGGTCGCCTAAATGGTTGCACCGGCCCTGAGTACAGAGCTGATGCCACAGGCTTTCTAAGAGAAGAGAGATAATCTAGAATTTTCAGCTGTCCTCTTAAATAACAATTCTTGACTTCATAGGAAAAGAGCAACAACACTATGGACCTTGCCTATAGTGCATCAAAGGCCAAATTGCTAAAGGATCTTTAAAAAAAACCATATTGAGAGAAGAAAAGAACCTGCAGGGGCAGAAATCCTGTTTAGGCCTCGTAGGATTTAAGAGTCTAAGGGATGAACCTCTGACTACATCTAATGAAGCAAAGGCTTGTCCCACAAGCTCTCAGACCCAAGACCTTAGGTCCTGCAATCATCCCTCTTCAGCCTTCCTCTCAGTCACAGCCTGGATAATCAGGCGCTGGTGAAGACCTATCTTTTTGTCTTCCCATTTCTTCTGATCTGAGTTGGATCTTCATGAGTTTCTCATGAGGCATTGGGTACTCTGATTAGTAATGAAGAATATCTGATTTGAGCTTGAACTGGAGACTGCTGCCCAAATTCCAGAACTGAAATTAAGGAATTCTTGTCCCCGGTGCAGACACTTCAGTCACTGCCCATGGCCTCACTTTAATGATCAAGCTAGACCAATCCACACAAGCGGTCCATTTCCTAGACACTACTGTGCTAATAAGCGATGGTCACATAAACACCACCCTATACCAGAAACCTACTGACCACTATACTTACCTACATGCCTCCAGCTTCCATCCAGGACACACCACACAATCCATTGTCTACAGCCATCCTCTAAGATATAACCGTATTTGCTCCAATCCCTCAGACAGAGACAAACACCTACAAGATCTCTATCAAGCATTCTTAAAACTACAATACCCACCTGCTGAAGTGAAAAAACAGATTGACAGAGCCAGAAGAGTACCCAGAAGTCACCTACTACAGGACAGGCCCAACAAAGAAAATAACAGAACGCCACTAGCCATCACCTTCAGCCCCCAACTAAAACCTCGCCAGCGCATCATCAAAGATCTACAACCTATCCTGAAAGATGATCCCTCACTCTCACAGATCTTGGGAGACAGACCAGTCCTCGCTTACAGACAGCCCCCCAACCTGAAGCAAATACTCACCAGCAAATACTCACCATACAACATAAACACTAACCCAGGAACCTATCCTTGCAACAAAGCCTGATGCCAACTCTGTCCACATATCTATTCAAGTGACACCATCATAGGACATAATCACATCAGCCACGCCATCAGGGACTCGTTCACCTTCACATCTACCAACGTGATATATGCCATCATGTGCCAGCAATGCCCCTCTGCCATATACATTGGCCAAACCGGACAGTCTCTACGCAAAAGAATAAATGGACACAAATCTGACATCAGGAATCATAACATTCAAAAACCAGTAGGAGAACACTTCAACCTCTCTAATCACTCAGTGACAGACTTGAAGGTGGCAATTTTGCAACAAAAAAGCTTCAAAAACGGACTCCAAAGAGACACTGCTGAACTTGAATTAATATGCAAATTAGATACTATTAACTTAGCTTTGAACAGAGACTGGGAATGGTTGGGTCATTACACTAATTGAATCTATTTCCCAATGTTAAGTATCCTCACACCTTCTATGGGCCATCCTGATTATCACTTCAAAGGTTTTTTTCTCTCTCCTGCTGATGATAGCTCATCTCAATTGATTGGCCTCTTACAGTTGGTATGGCTACTTCCACCTTTTCATGTTCTCTGTATGTATAAATATCTTCTTGCTGTATGTTCCACTCTATGCATCCGATGAAGTGGGCTGTAGCCCACGAAAGCTTATGCTCAAATAAATTTATTAGTCTCTAAGGTGCCACAAGTACTCCTGTTCTTTAAGCTCAAATCAGATATTCTTCATTACTAATCAGAGTATCCAATGCCTCATGAGAAACTCATGAAGATTCAACTCAGATCAGAAGAAACGTGATTTGGACCCAACCAGTCACTCCCTCAGTTGTATGAACGGCAAACCCCAGAAAGAGCCCCTCCCAAGCAGGGCCGGCTCCAGGCACCAGCCCAGCAAGCAGGTGCTTGGGGCGGCCAAGGGGAAGGGGCAGCACGTCGGGCTCTTCGGCGGCGGGTCCCTCGGAGGGAAGGACCTGCCGCCGAATTGCAGCCGAAGAAGAAAGCGATCGCGGCTTTTTTTTTTTTTTTTTCTCGCCGCTTGGGGCGGCAAAAACCCTGGAGCCGGCCCTGCTCCCAAGCCCCTTTCCCCTGCAGCAACAAACACGGTTGTCCTTACAAAACACCATCCCTACCATCAGATGTAGAACTTCACAAATGTCCTGCCCGGACCAGACTGAAACTAGGGGCCTAGAGGTGAGGCGCTCCATATCCAGATACCAATTCCATCATCCAGTCATCCTTAGATATTTTATAATTTATATACCATTACTGAACAGTTAGGACAAGATTTGCTTTTATCTTGATGACTGCTTCCCTGAATGGTTTATTTTGTTAAGAATGTAACCTACAGCAATCCCTTTATTAGCTGTAAAGAATTAACTATAAAGGTAAAGTTAGAATACACAATGAACTAGGGACTGAGTTATATGACTAGTTTTTTTATCAATGGATCCTGTCCTATTGCTATATCACCCTTATAGCCATTGCTTCCTGCATTCCCATAATTTTCAGACTGACAGTGTTCTTCTAATACACAAAGCCAAAACACTATTTAAAAACTTAACAACCAAGTTACAACACAATGTATTTGGTTAAAACAGAAAAGCTTTAATAAAGTACTCTCATTCAGTGCCTAACATTTTAGATAATACAATTAAAGATCTAAAGAGAAACTGACGTCTCTATGAAAACTTTGAAAAACATTTGATGTAGAAATAATTATGCTTATGTTGTTCTCTCTAAAATTTTCTGTCATTCTTTAGTGCTAATGTTAAAAAGGATTTATAAGAGTTTCTACCACTCCAGAAAGCATAATCCAATGACAGGTTTCAGAGTAGCATCCGAAGAAGTGGGCTGTAGCCCACGAAAGCTTATGCTCTAATAAATTTGTTAGTCTCTAAGGTGCCACAAGTACTCCTGTTCTTTTTGCATAATCCAATGCTTGTCATCAGCATTATTTCCATAGCAACTACCAGTGATGTCGCAGATATAGGACTAAGATATCCCGCAGGGAAGAAATAGCAGAAGCTAATATACTATTGAGATACAAAGCTCCATTTTCATCCTTATACTCTTAGAGGGCATATGCTCTAGAAATAGAATATTTTCCAAATAGAATGTTTGATTTTTTTCTGGAGATCTCAGAAGACTGACTGTGTGTTAAGTATGACACAGGCATTGTTCCTTCCACAGGGGCTTTGACAAGATGCTGCCCTCATGTTGACTTGACTCTTGTTGGCAAAATGACCTTTGAATGAGCTCATAGAAACTAAGAATATGTAACTACAAAGGGCTTTTTAACATAGATGGTTTGAAAAGTAGGCTCCCGTTTTCCAGTCTGGGTGACATGCCCTGAGGAGGAGTATGCAATGCCTCCAAGTTTATGGTCATCACTCCCAAGATTCCTTAGATCCATGGATCCTAGCCAACAAGACAAACTTGAAATACAAGGGACTGAAGTGACATTCATCTAAAAATGATGTCCACTGGGTATTTTAGATAAAATTTCCTATTCCAAAAGAAACAAGTATTCTAAACTCTACTGTTGTCCTTTCACTGCCTCATAACTTGATAAACAATGTACATCCAAATTCCAGCTCTCTCAAGATCAATATAACCATGACAACATGGGTTACAGTGCAACACCTTTTAACAAGCAAATTCAGCAAGACCATTCACAAGACACAACTGTACTTCTCCCTTTCACAATATGAACATTGTTTCTGAAAATAGGATGTTCCAATCCTATGCAACATCTATGAAAGAAAAGTGCCAGTTGATTTATAGTGTTAGTGATTTAAAGACAGCACAAATAAACAAAAAAACTGATTAAGTTGACAAGAACGCCCTTATCCAACTAAAGAGACTCAAAAGTCAAAGGTCATCTCCCAAAACCAAGCATAACTTACCTCTTTAGCCTTCCCATACCCCCTCCAAACTTATCTCAAGAGTTCAAGTCTTGGGATTGTTATCAAGGACATCCCAGCTGATATTAAATGCTTAGATGATGCATAATGAGAGAAAGGTATAAGGTAGCTATGCTCAAATAATAAAGGGTTTTGTAAATCTAAATTACACTTTGAATTGCATCTTGAAACAAATGGATAGCTAATGAAGTCTACAAAAGTGCAAGGATACTACTTAGGCACACCACTCCTAAGTAAGCAGGCCACTAACTCTTGCAATAGCAGAAATTTCCAAGTGTCTTCCAGAGAAGCCCCATGGAGAATGCATTGCAGCAGTTCAATCTAGCAGTAACAAAGGTGTTGAGATCTGTGGCAGGGTCTGCATCCAAGAGATAAGGATGGAATCTCCTACACAGGAAAAATAAGAATGCCTATGTTTGCCTATTACTTGCAGCTGTCTGATCAAAAAAAGGCCCCCAAACTGTGAACATCAGTAACAATCATCAGATATATTCTCTCACTAGAAAAGCAGATGTTTCTGACATCACCTCCATCTCCCGTAACCTACCATCACTTAAATCTTTTATAGATTGCGCTTCAGCTCAACCACTCATTCAAGCAGGAAAAACAAGTCACTACACCACCTGCATTGCATGAAAAGACAGAGCTGAGTAGTCCATATCATAACATCTATTTCATTCTGCATTAAGCAAAAAGGCTGACATCAGAAACTTTTGGTTCCTTGCACAAGAACCCTTAAGGCAGTTAAATACCCATCCAAAAATACTCTTTGAGTTGCTCCATTCCTTCCTCATGGTAGTTCCAATCACAACTTCACTCCCAAGGACCACAAGTGGGTCAACATTAGAGCTGGTTGGGAATCTGACAAAAAAGCTGATTTGTCAAACCCGAAACATTATGCAGGAAAAGGTCAGTTTTGACAAAATTTTGACTCCATTTTTTTGAAAATTAAATTTTGAAATTGTCAAGACATTTTGTTTTGACATTTTCAAAAAATTCTGATATTTTTCAGTTCAAAATAGCTTTTCACTTTGAAGTTTAAACTAATTATAGTAAAAATAAAACACAGAAAACAGTTGACATCAAAGTGACCTGAACCAAAAAAAAAATGTCAAATATTCTGTTTGTGAACATTTTTGAAATTTTGACTTTTCAGCCTGAGTCGGGAAAATTTTTACCTAGAAATTTTTCATAGGCTGGGAAAAGTATTTCTTGCCTAACACTGGTGAATATCACCTTATGACCAATGCTATCATTGAAAGATCAACATCAACAACTAACCTTTATCTATCACTCGGAAGAGCTTCGACCAATAATGCAAGCTCAGTCTTCATACTATATCCAGATCTAAAACTGACTGAGAAATCTAGAAAGTCAGATGACATCAGATGATGCCAGAGTTATTTTTCCTCTCAGCCTTTTTCAACCTTTTCCAGAGAGTGAGGTCTAGAGGACAACAGTAGTTGGAGAAGTTTAGTGTCAAGAGACAGTTTCTCAAGCAAAAGTGGAAGAATCATTAAGAATCACAAAGCCAGCATCTTGCAACCCCACAAGGAGGCATTAGCTATCTCTGCAAATAATGGTCCCAACATCCACCACAGGTTTACAACCAAGGACACTGATCCTTTCAAGGCTGTAATCTAACCTCTCTAATAACTACTGAGCAAAACTGGCCAAAACATACTTAGGAAATAATTTTTGCCTCCAAACATAGCTCTACCACCATAGAGGAAGATAACCCAGTCAAAGTCAGACTAATCCTATCCACAAAGTACATGGAATATTTCTCCCAGCAGGCAAGCATTGACTGTTTCCAGGCGTGGGCAGTTTACATTAATCAGACTACTCAGGGCCCAAGACTTTGAAGATGTAAACCTTCACTCTTCACCACACCATGGCATAAAATTGCTGAAGTTCTCGCTTTCCATGCCACAACTGGTCAAACCCTAAGCACAATTTCCACGCCCAGTGCTTTAATTTCTTCCGCCCACTTCTTTTGTCACATCAGCTGTATAACAAGGTCTTGCTTGCACCACTCCTGCTAATACATCCCAGAATGATGTTTGCTTTTTTGCAACAGTGTTACACTGTTGAGCATATTTAGCTTTGTGATCCACTATGACTCTCAGGTCCCTTTCTGTAGTACTTCTCCGTAGGCAGTCATTTCCCATTTTGTATGAGTGCAATTGATTGTTCCTTCCTAAGTGGAGTACTTCGCATTTGTCCTTATTGAATTTCATTCTAGTTTCTTCAGAGCATTTCTCCAGTTTGTCCAGATCATTTTGAATTTTAATCCTATCTTCTAAAGCACTTGTAACCATTCCCAGCTTGGTATCGTCCTCAAACTTTATAAGTGTACACTCTATGCCTTTATCGAAATCATTGATGAAGATATTGAACAGAACTGGACCCAGAACTGACCCCTACGGCATAGGCACCGACTCCATGGGTGCTCCGGGGCTGAAGCACCCATGGGGAAAAAATAGTCGGTGCTCTAGCCCCGGGATCAGTGCCTCTTCCTCCCCCACAGTGCCTCTCGCCTGCCAGCGAGCCGCACTGATCAGCTCCTCCCCTCCCTTCCAGCACCTCCCACCTGCTGCAATCAGCTGTTCAGAGGTACCCAGGAGGCGCTGGGGATGGAGGGGGAGGAGCGGGGACCAGAAGAAGCAGGGGGCAGAACAGGGTGGGAAGGGGGAAAAGGCAGGAAGAGGTAGGTGGGGGTGGGAAATTGGGGGCAGGGGTGGAGTGGGGGCAGGGCCTGGGGCAGAGCAGGGATAGAGCACACACACACCCCAGAAACAGAGGCAGTCAGCACCTATGCCCTGAGGGACCCCACTTGACAAGAGCAATGGTCTTAAATTGCAGCAAGGGTGATCTAGGTTGGTCATTAGGAAAAACTTAACTGTCAGGGTAAACACTGGAATAAATTGCCTAGGGAGGTTGTGGAAATCTCCATCACTGGAAATTTTTAAGAGCAGGTTAGACATGAGTGCAGGAGACTGGACTAAATGACCTCTCAAGGTCCCTTTCTGTCCTATGATTCTATGGCAACCTGTGAGGATGGCATAAACGAATGAGAAATTTAGAATTCCTTGTATTGATAATAAAGAACAAAAGATTGATTAGTGTACTGCAGGCCATCAACAAATTAATCTACCAAAAAGATTGCTTCTCAGAGAGGTATGAAATCCAACAGCAACTATCACTCTCAAGACATTGTGAACTATACTCTCCATCTGGACCAGAACACAGGTGCAACCTGACCTCTCCCAACAGTCTCAAGAAAGTAATGGTGCAATAATGAAAAATAATGCGATCTTCAGCTCTACAGATCTGTTCACATTGTTTATACCTTAAATATTTACTAAACACATAGTTAAAAAGATTCAAAGTAATTTTAAGAAGTCTGTGTGTCTCCAAGTAGCTAGAACTACTGTCTCAATGTGCTGTAATATTTATACTGCTTACTGTATTTCACTCCATGCATCTGATGAAGTGGGTTTTAGCCCACAAAAGCTTATGCCCAAATAAATTTGTTAGTCTCTAAGGTGCCACAAGGACTCCTTGTTGCTTTTGTCTCAATAGGGGTCTTCAATTTAATAATTGAAGAAACTGTGCTTCTCAAAGCCTAGTTCTTTTTGTTCTAGTTTTTTCCTTTAGAAAGCAATGGAAATTACAGCATTTCAGTTGTTTTGTTTTTATTTTGCTAATTTATCTAGTTTTCTTATTTTTAGAGAACCTAACCATTTTCAAGTGATTTTTCCAATGTTTCCAAATTAAATCTCAACCTTTTAATCATTCCTTTAAACAATATATGTTCAAAAGGCAGGGGCTTCCAATTATTTATTCATTACGTGTTTAAGACACTTACTGAAATGAAATTACTAGTCTTATTACTCAGAAGTTTCCTTTAACCAGTTCAACATTCCCAGTATTGTACACCAAGCAATGCTCTTAAATACTTTGGGTTCAACCTTACTGTGACATTGATATGCCCAGGCAGGTATATTACACCTGTGTCTAACCATCTTCTCGATAATTCATCGTAGGGGGTCATGCATGGTCTCTGCCAAAAACTAAGAACTAGCTGATTGCCATAGTTATTGAGAATTGTATGGGAAATATTTTGAGAGAGATGTAAAATGTAGACTATTCTGTTCCAAAACTGTATGAGGTGAAGCATATCACCTGAGGAGGGTTGGGTCTCAGAGCTAAGTCAATCAAGAGTGAGAGCAGTCAACAACTTTCAACCTGACCTAGCACAGCCCTGTATTTACAGGCTGGACCAAATGCAGGCTTGAGCATTTACAAAGACGAAGAACCCCAAGAAGAGACTGAATAAGGGATCCTCAGGGCTCTGCTGATGTTAATGAAACACCCTGAATCTGAAATGGCACAAAAGTCTGGAACCGTATCAAAGACAAAGAAAAGGCACAAGACATTATCCATTACAGAGGCGACACTCTGCCAGCGTTAGTGTTTCATAAAAAGTAGATCCCAGCTCTCTAGATTGGACAAGTGCTGTAAGGACTGAACACTGGGAAGAAATACCTTATTAGACTGGAACAGAACTTGTTAAAAATGATAGGCTCTAGATTTGCATTTCATGTAATCTCGTGTTTCCAATACTTTTACTTGTATCTATTTTGGATCTTTATCTTAGCATTGTTAAATAAATTCTATTTGGATTTACTGTAGACATGACTTGCCTTACACTAAAGCAAGTGTTGAACTGAGGTGAAGCTAGTGAACTGGGGGGCACTGCTTCCATGGAGGGAGTGGAATAGTGTACATTGTGTGGGTATCCGGAAGTTAAGGGACTGGGCCCTTGAGGGTATCAAGGTGGGGCACGCTAATTATCAGCCACTAGAGCAAAAGAGTGGGGTTCATGTAGCCTTGAGCAGAGCACTTGTCCTCCTAGTGGTTGGCAGATTTGAGACAATTTTCCCCCTATTGGGCACAGACAAGGTTGTCTCATGCTGTAAGCAGATGGTAGTGATTCATCCTGCTTACACCCTCGGTTACCCCAATAGCGTCACAACTACAACATGCTAAACACACTAAAGTAAATGAAAACTGAGGGTGCTCAGCACCTCCCAGGACAAACCCCGCCAGAACTGGTTATCTATGGCCCTCAATTGGTACTCTGCTCTTCTTCGAGGGGCACCTTAAAGTCAAAACTATTATTTTAATTCCCTGTGTTGCTACCATGAACACCTTACATTAACAATGGATTAAATTTACAGATCTCATGGAGCTTTCATTATTTACTCTGCACTTCCTTAGCCAAAATAAGAGACTAGAGTTTTTCCACTTTAATTTCTAGTCAGATATCCTGCCTGGCTCTCATGCACTGGCACCACCGAGTTGTGTTTGCTTAGTAAACACTGCAGGGAACCCAACATAGCATCCCAACACAAAGCTGCCCCTATTGATTTTTAGAGTTTCAGTAACACATCCCTATTTGTATTGAGACAGGCTGGCAGTCTCCCCCTCTCCCCTCTTCCTGTCTGAGGGGCTGGCAGTGGGCGCTCTCCTCTTTCCATGAGCATCCCCGCAGGCAGGATGTGGGGGCTAGCCTGGGGAGTTTCAGGGGTGTTGATGAAGCCCTATCGGACACTTTCCAGGCCTGCCAGCAACCCCTGGGGCAGGGAAGAGCAGAGGCCAGATTCCAAGGACACAAAGCAGGGGACCTAGGATGATGGGGGAGGAGTGAGCTTCCCAGAGACCCAGAAAGCAGAGACCGCAAAGCAATGGAGCAAGAGCGAGCCCCCTAAAGACGGCCCCATAGCAGGGGGACTACAAAACACGGGGCGGCGATGGACCCTAGAGACCCCTACACCAAAGGGACCCAACGGCAATGGGGCAGAGCAGAAACCCCTACACTGAGGAGACTCCAGGACACTGGGGAAGGGCAGAGACCCCGTACCGAGGGGACACTGGAGTAGGGACAGTCCGCTGGAGAGACCCTCACACTGAGGGGACCCCAGGACACGAGGGCAGGGCTGAGAGACGCCCGCGCCGCGGAGCCCGACATGGCACAGGCTCCGCCCCCACCACCAGAAACCCCCGGACCCGGGCAGGGCAGCCACCCCATCCCCTCGGCGCGCCCCCTAGCGGAGGCAGCCCCCGACCCGCACTCACCCGCCGCCGACTCCCCGCGGCTCAACAGCAGCAGCAGCAGCAGGAGCGCCCCGAGTGCCGGGCCAGGCCTCCGCATCGCCCCCCGAGCCCGCGCCGGAGCCAGCCCGGCAGCGAAGCGGCAGCTCGGGGCCGCGCGGAAGGATCTACCGGCGGGGCCGCGCGGAGGGACTCGGCTTCGGCTGGACTGGCGTCTGGCCCTCCCCCGCTTCCTGCGCGGTCGGGCGGCTCCGCCAGTTGGGACCGCGGCATAGCCCGCCGGGAACGGCCGCTAGAGGGCGCAGGGCCGGGAGGCGCAGAGCCCGCGGGCACCCGGCCAGGACGCCCTGTGAGGGGCAGGGAGGGGAACTAGACGCCCCCCCCCAGCCAGGAGCCCTATGGGGGAGCGCGGAGGAGGAACTAGACAGCCCTCCCCCCAAGACAGGGAGCCCTATTGGGGGAGCCAGGTCAGAAGGGAACTAGACATCCCACCCCCAACAGGGACCCTATGGGGCGGTGGGGGGAATCAGCTGGCCCTCCCCCCAAGTCAGGGAGCCCTATGGGCGGGGGGCAGGGGAACCCGACAGGTCAGCTGGACAGGGAACAACATCATGCTTCCCAGGCTGTGAGGCACCTCACTATCTGCCATGGTTCCCCTCCACCTGCCATGCCATGGCAACACAAGCCTTGCCCTCTAGGCCTCATCAGCACCCCTGTCTCTGCAGATTAGCATGCATGCTCCAACCCCTGCATCCTCCAAGCATCTCCCTGGAGGGTCCAGTCCTGGTCTCTCACAGGATTCCCAGCTCCACTGTTCCCAAAGGAACTGTATTCTCCAGCTTAGTCTGACTCCCACCTCAGATCAGCGCTTGGCTTCACACACAGCACTTAGACATGTTTACGGTGAAAGTAAGTACAAGTTTATTTAACAATGAGTAGAGATTCAAGTGAAAGCAAGTAGTAGTATTGGAAACACATGGCTACATATAAAATAACACATTCTAGAGCCTAGACCAGGGGGTTCTCAAACTGTGGGTCAGGGTTATTACATGGGGGGGGGGGGGGGGG
>NW_020664561.1:3423574-3472556 GCF_002925995.2 Terrapene triunguis | reverse complement strand
TGTGGGTCAGAGTTATTACATGGGGGGGGGGGTCGTGAGCTGTCCGCCTCCATCCCAAACCCTGCTTTGCCTCCAGCATTTGTAATGGGGTTAATATATTTAACAGTGGTTTTAATTTATAAGGGGGGGGGGTTGCACTCAGAGGCTTGTTATGTGAAAGGGGTCACCAGTACAAAAGTTTGAGAACCACTGGCCTAGACCTACTTAACTAGATACTTTCCTGACTTATAGAGCAGGGGTGGACAAAGTTTTTGGCCTAAGGGCCACATCTGGGTATAAAAATTGTATGGCGGGCCATGAATGCTCACCAAATTGGGGGTTGGGGTGCGGGATCCAGCTGGGGATGCAGGCTCTGGAGTGGGGCCAGAAATGATGAGTTCAGGGTGTGGGAGGGGGCTCTGTGCTGGGGGTAGGTGAGGGCTCTGGCTGGGGGTGTGGGCTTTGGGGTAGGGCTGGGGATGAGGGGTTTGGGATGCAGGAGGGTGCTCCAGGCTGGGACCGAGGGATTCGGAGGGTGGGATGGGGATTGAGGGCTCCAGCTGGGGGTGCAGGCTCTGGGGTGGGGCTGGGGATGAGGAGTTTGGTGTGCAGGAGGGGGATCAGGGCTGGGGCAGGGGGTTGGGGCACAGGGGAGAGGCTCAGGGGTGCAGGTTCTGGGCAGCACTTACCTCAAGCAGCTCCCTGAAGCAGCGGCATGTCCCTCCTATGGCTCCTACACAGAGGCGCAGCCAGGCAGCTCTGCGCATTGCCCTGTCCGCAGGTGCCACTCCCGCAGCTCCCAGAAGCAGCTGCATGCCCGCCTATGGCTCCTACATGGAGGCATGGCGCCAGCCATGTAGCTCTGCGCGGTGCCCCGTCCACAGGTGCCGCCCCTGCAGCTCCCATTGCCCACGGTTCCTGGCCAATGGGAGCTGCGTGGGGCAGCACTTGGGGCAGGGGCAGTGTGTGGAGAGCTCCCTGGTTGCCCCTACGTGTAGGAGCTGGAGGGGGGATATGCCACTGCTTCCGGGAGCTGCGTGGCAAGCCCCCGACCCCGCTCCCCAGCTGGAGCACCACAGCGGGGCAAGCCCCTGATTCCGCTCCCCAGTGGGAGCTCCAGGGTCGTATTAAAAGGCCTGAGGAGTTGGATGCGGCCCACGGGCCGTAGTTTGCCCACCCTTGTTATAGAGCAATGCTCACCCAAAGTCCTTCCAGTGTTTTAAAGCCAGGCTTGGTCCTGATCCTTTTTCCATGAAATGAGTCACATTGCCTGCTTCCCTCCTCTAGATATCACTCAACACTCCATTCTCTTTACTCCTAAACAGGATCCCCTCCTACAGTTTATTTCTTCTTGTAAGTTTCCTGTCGTGAAGATTTCACAATCTCTTGATTAGCATTTTGATTCAGCATGGAAACAGGCATACATTGTGAGACATGCAAGGCCCAATATGCACCTGACCACGCAGAGAGAGAAGTGTTTGTTGCCTCCTGCTTGAAAGGAACCTCACAGACATGTCACCTCCTGGTTAAACAGCCTTGAGAACATATTTTAGGAGTTGTGTCTAAACAGAAAATTATCCATCCATACATTTTACATTGATTTTGATTTCCAGTGGCTCTTGATAGAGACCTCATATGCCACCTGTTAGTGAAGTAAGCATATATCTGACTGTGGTGGGGCACACTCACCCTTTCATCCAGCTGTGATGTCACCAGGAACCTCAGCTCCAGCATCTCCTACTGGTCATCTGCCTCTGGCTCCAGGTCTTCCATGGCTCAAACCTCCAGCCAACTCAAAGTTCAAACATCTTCCAGGGTATCAAGAACAAATTCAAATGAATCTGGATAATTCTGCTGCTGTTTGAGCTACTGAAGTCTTCTCCTTCTATTTGCAAAATCCTAGATCTCAGGACTTCCCTTGCAGGAGCCTATGCTGCCCCAGTAGCATGCTGCCCCCATTATATACTGTCTGTTACCCAAACCCCAAGTTTCAGGCTGCTGCGGGTTTTATAGCCCCACAGCCAAGCCCCACGAGCCTGAGTCAGCTGACACAGGCCAGCTGTGGGTGTCAGTATGCCCAGAGAGACTTGTCTCCTCTGAAGTCTTCCCAACTGAGCTCCTCCAGTCTACTTATTATGGCTCAGCTCCACCCTTTCTGGCCAGGAGACAATTAGCTACTCCCCTCCCCAGGTACAGACCATGACTAAGTGATTGTATTTCCTACGCTTGTAGGTGATGAGCTGAAGACCCATCACATATCCACCCCTCTATCACGCTCCCTTCTCTGCTACTGTATGGGGCTCTGCAGTCACTCCAGCTTTTTCCTCTAAGTCATGTACCTGGGTGAACAAATGACTTTCATCTAGCACATCTTCATAATGTTCTTTCCAGTATTCTCTATCTTGGATATGTATTTGCAGGGCCTCCTTTGCAGCATTCTCTTGAAGTTTTCAGATCTGTGTACTCCCAACAGCAGGTCCAGCCTTCTGCAGGTCACCTTTGGGGCAGCAGGTGTCAAATTCATTTCATATGGTGACCTGATCCAATACCCCGTCACTTGGCAATGGCCACATTCAGCAAAAGTGATTAAAATAGAAATAGATAAAGATAAAGCATGGTGGTAATTACTTTATTTAAATTTTTATTTGAAGGGGAGTCTGCCAGTCTACCTGCCACAATAGACATTCACCCTTTGACTTATTTGGAGTTTCTTTTTCTTTGACTGGCCAGGTTGGAGTATCTACTCTCCAGCTGGTGTGTAAGCACTCTTCAGTGCCATTTCCGCTTGCCTGGATATGTACCAACTTCCACCAGACTTGTACTTCTAAAGCCCCTCCTAACGACGACAAAGTGGTTCTATGCTTCTGTGCGAAGTTTTGCTGGATTGCTTTACCAGAGTCTGGACTATAGCATTGTGATTTGTAGAGTGCACTAGTGCGTTGCACTCCAACTCCTTCACGTGGACCTGCTGACATGCACTTAATGTTCGAGAATGCACATTGATGTAGTCCTGTTTGAAACATACAAAGAGGGAGGGAAAAGGGACGCTAGCAGGACATATATACAGTTTTATTATAAAGTTCCAACAGTCCTGCAATCTAGCCATCATTAACTTGCTGATTTCCTAGAGGTGTTGAGGTGCAGGTGGGAATTGTTGAAGGAGAGGGTAGTGGTTGAATGCTGCTTGCATTTGTTCTTCAATTTACCTTCTGGACACAGACAACCTGCATATTCAAACTTTAACTATTGGTCTTCAGTGCTTCTTCAGCAAGGAACAGATCCAGCCAATAGTCCTGTTCCTTCTGAGCCTTATGGTGAACAGTTGGTGTACGCAAGCACCTACCTACTGGCTAGAGTACCGTTTTTGCCTACCGAAAGGTACAACAAAGCAGGGTAGACAAGGGAACCAACTGACGCAGCCAAATGGGCCGTGAAGTGCATAATGGTGCAGCAAAACTTTATCCTAAATACTAGCTATTTTCAGTAATACTAAAAAGACCATCAGAAGGCAGAAGAGAAAAAGGGACAAAGAGGTTCCCTATCTGAGCTCACTGGGTGAGGGTAGTGCATCTCTGAAGTGTGGGCACATATAACCTACTGGAAAGTAACTCTCAGTACCTCATGCTAGCTGAATGTGCATGAGAGGTCAGGATTCATAGGTCAGGGTGGCGTGGTGGCATCATCTGTTTGATGGGCAGATCTGGTGTAACAGCTGGCTCTGGTAGAGAACACTGCCTCAGATCTCAGGAGAACATGCACATAATGGAGGTCACTCAGATGTTGAACAATTTCAAAATACTTGCAAAGAGTCAAGAAACCAGTAAAAACTCCTCATGTAAGACACTAGGCTGAGAAACTTCCTGGGAAAAGGGACAAAACAAAAGAACCAATCAGCCAGCACATCATCTGAGCCCTGAACCTCCTCCCTCAGCAGGCAAAGCTTCCGTAGACTGGAATGGTGGATCAGATTCCAGGCAGAGAAGACAGTTTGTGCTGGAGAATCCTGTTCCCTGAGAGAGGAACTGTGGAGAGCATACTCTGAATCCTGCTCCTCTGCAAAAAAAACTCACTGACGCTCTTCCCCTCACAGCATTTCCCCTGGGGAAATGGGAGCAGTGTCATGGAGTCACCGGGCGATGCTCTGGAACTACTC
Source organism: Terrapene triunguis (assembly GCF_002925995.2). Lineage (NCBI taxonomy): Eukaryota > Metazoa > Chordata > Testudines > Emydidae > Terrapene > Terrapene triunguis. The sequence continues at coordinate 3,468,424 of NW_020664561.1, read as the reverse complement.
CATATGAAGCCAGTCAGGACTCTGGGGGAACATGCCTCCTCTCTCTGAGCATACTGTCTCCAGGGCAAGAAGCTTACACAGCTTCGACTTTCCTGGGTCTGACCTCGGAGCATTCAGCATCCCCTTCCACACTGTGCGCTTCCTGCAGCGAGTCCGCACAGGCAGGGCTCCTGGGGAAGCCAGAGGGCCCTGCACCCCAACTCCGCAGTCAGACGTGACTCTCAGCCAGCCAGTAAAACAGAAGGTTTATTAGATGACAGGAACATGGTCTAAAACAGAGCTTGTAGGTACAGAGAACAGGTCCCCTCAGTCAGGTCCATCCCACCCGTCTCTGGGCCTCCCTCCATTTCCCCAGCCAGCTCTAAAATGAAGCCCCCTCCAGCCCCTCCTTTGGCCTTTGTCTCTTTTCCAGACCAGGAGGCCACCTGATCCCTTTGTTCTCCAACACCTTCAGTTGGCACCTTTACAGGGGAGGGGCCCAGGCCATCAGTTGCCAGGAGACAGGATGTCGGCCATTCTCTGTGCATCTCACCTGCCTAGGGCTCTGCAACAATCACACACCCTTATCCCACCACCCAGATACTTAAGAAAGGCATGGGGAAACTGAGGCACTCACACAGTATTTGGAGAAAACATTAAGAACATTCCCACTTTGTCACAACCAGCAACAGGGTGCATGAGCACATGCTCCTGTTTTGAGGAGACATGCTGTCCTTCGCCAGAGAGTCACTCCTTGGTTAAGCACTGACTTGGCAATGCCTCTTCAGGAGCAGGATGGCTTTAGAGAAGAATGGATACTTGTCTCTGCCATGGCTGAAGGAGAATATCATCCTACTGAATGGAGTTCTGATAGCCCTTCACAGATGGTGCCCAGGCCAACCTTGTCCCAGATCCAAAGGAGCTCCCCTCATATCCATCTGCAGTGAGGACCTGCATCATTGCTCAGAAGGAGTCGGTTGCAGCCCTGGGCTCCCTGATCTGTGTTTGTGTTGCTTCCTCTTTCTTTAACATCACAATCCCTCACTTCCAGAACCACCTCAGCTTTCCTTCCTCTAACCCTCCTGCTTCAGGGCAGAAGAATGCAGAAGTGAGGCTTCTTCATTTTCCAGTTGGGCCTTCAGCTTGAGTGCTCAACCCCAGCCATAGACGAGTCCTTGAGTCTCTCCAGCACTGAGACCCTGGCAGTGAAGAGAACTCAGGACAACTTTGCCTGAGTCAGAAGCCATATCAGCCAACTCCCTGGGCACAAGTGAGTTTAGTTGCTCCTGTCTCATGTGGGATTTGTATCCTCCATTGCAAATACAGTACACAGAGGAGACAGTACTCATTTGTAAGTAATGTAAAAGTGAACCTGTAGGACACAAGGCCTGTAGTTCTCTCCAGGTGTCTACTGATCCCCTCTGTTGGATGGGAAAGATCAGGAGTTGGGGATAGCTGGCTATATGGGGAAGCTGATTTGGCACCTAGTCAAGGATTATGTGAAAATAGATTACATTTTTTATTTTAACTTTCCTCACAGTGCCCATCCCCACTGAAGAAGAGCTACATGCCATCTTTGAAGCTTTCAAAACCATTTGAGCATATGGTTGGGGTTCTTCATTCCCATCTACCACAAACATACATGGATTTTGTTCTGATTTACCAAACCTCCCTGGGGGGTGCGACTAACTGTAAATTCAAGACCCAGCGAATATTATGACAGATATCCCAGGTCAAGTGCACATTCAAGAGAGCAGAAATTCTGGTAAGAGGAACCTACTGATGAAATGTGAAATCAGTTGCTTCAAAGACTGAACTTGCCTGGGTCTAATACCTGCAGCCATGGACTACTGACCAGCAAACCAGACCCTCCTTTGAATGAGGTGCTGTGACCAGGTAGCAGTAGTGAGTGCAAACAGGTACATGTGGTTACATTCAGCGTAAGTGTTTAATTGGTGACAACACGGATATGATAGCAGAGTTAGCACTACTTCTAAGTATTCAAAGACTTCCAGTGTTAACTCTTTCAGTGCCTGCCAGCACGGGTGCCGGTGTGTTCAGTCATTTGGAATGCTAGCTCTTGAGGAGACTGGCTGTGGAGGTACAAGGATGCTAGAAGCTAGAGGGAGCAGCAGTTACTGTCTTGACAACCACTAATGCAGAGAGACTGAAAACTATTGAGTTCCCCCTCCTCCAGTGATGCACTTCACATCATTGAACCTGATTCCGCATGCCTGACAGGATAACTATTTCTCTCAAGCCTTTGCCATCAAACCAGTTGGACCATAAAGGCCCTAGGGTGGTGGGGAAATGGGAAGGATAACTGCATGGAGGGAAGAGGCTGGCTCACTGAAAGGAGGGATGTCTCTACCTAACTTAAACAACAAGGAGTCTGGTGGCACCTTAAAGACTAACAGATTTATTTGGGCATAAGCTTTCGTGGGTAAAAACCTCACTTCTTCGGATGCTTCCTACCTAACTTAACTCTCTACAAATAAAACTAGAGATACTATTCATACTGTTATCTAAAGTCTGTTTATATTTAGCCAGTATGGGAATGGCATGCAAAACAACCAACCTTCCTCCCCACAGAGGAGCTGGCCATGAAGGAAGGGTGACTGGAGCCTACTCTGCTCAGGATTCTCCATCAGAGGGGCACAGACTGTGGAGTCTTACACTATGAGGTGTCACTTGAAGGGCTGAAGTCTGACAGATGAACCAGAGGCTCCTCAGTCATGGTGATCAGAAGTGAGTTTAGGAGGCTAAAGATAGTGATGAGGATTCAGCCTTCTTCCACTCTGGCAGAGCTCCAAACCACCACAGCATGTACGGTGGTTCCCCAGTTCCCCCCTTAGTGCACAACAGAAATTCTTCTGGCAATTGCTCAGATTTCACTTTTGCTGCAACAGCTCTGTTGTGTTGCAGTGAGAGAAACTGGATTTCAGCAGGGCTAACTTGGTAGTGACTTTTTGTTTCTCTGAAGTCAGCTGCCTATTGCCTGCTGCCAACTTCTAGCCACAGAAGTCGAACGCCCTATCATTTGAAGAGTCTGTATTTCAGGCTGCAGAAAATAGACATCCTCATTTCCGAAAGGTCACGCCAGTGCTAGTACAAAAATGTTCTCAGTAAACAGTGAAAAGCCCCAACGTATTTTTTTTCTTTCAACATCAAAACAAGTCCCTCCACACAAGCTCAAGTTTCAGCATTGCTCAGCTTCCCTGCCCTCTGCAGTGGGATGGGGTAAAGGGCAAGTCATCCCAACACCTCACCCCACAAGCCAGATGCAGTTGCAATATGCACCATTTTACCAGCCAATTGGGGAAGTTGAGTTTTCAGAAATATGTTGTGGCTTTTGAGAAAAGTACTAACTGACACAAACTCCCCAGCAATTTCATTCCTGCTTCAACCAAGGAGCGTGCCCGGCCGACACCCCTACCCCATCCTTGAGGCCAGAGGCAATTGGGTCAATTCTTTCAAACTCCCACTAAATTAGAGTGAACCCTATCAATCATACTGTTCCTTCCCTTCCCCATTCCTGGCACCATCCAATCAAAACTACCATGAGGAATGCTGTGCTTATGGCATTGCTCATACTGCAATGCTCCAGAAGGCTCATCTCACAGACTGAGAAATAAGCAATGGGGTAGAATATTTAAATTGGGAAACAGCTTCAATTTCTTGCATTTCAAGATATGCCATCCCTCTCCCTCAGCACTAGAGGGCACCCATTTCCTTCCTCTGTCAGAGTTGGCCCCTTTGAACTCCAAGTGGAAGTAAAGCTAAGGACTCAATGAGCCTCAGAAACTAAGATCTAGGGCTGTGCACTAGTCCAGCTATTCATATTCTGAGATTATTCAGTCATGTGACTGTATGGATTATTTCAGGTATGCACTAAGCACTCATCACTGCTATTGTAATTCTAATTTACTAAAGGGCAAAAGCAAAGACCCAATAAGAATTCCTCAGGAAACACAATTTTAAAAACCCACCTGTTTAATATTTGTAAAGCACTCTGGGATCCTGGGATGAAAAATGTCAAGTGCAAAATCCTTTTGTTATAGTGGATGAATATTTTTAGAAAGTTTGTGCAGCCATTTTATGAGTGGGGAGATATATGCATTCTCTGTTGTGAAAACAATCTTTGTGATTAAAAAATCATAGCGATAGCAAAATGGCTGAAGTCTGCAAGTAAGCAATTGGGCATGGAAGTAGTCATCATAGCCTTGGTCTGGAGAAAATTGGTTTCAGTTTGAGAAAGCAATGAGTGTTTGAAAAGTCAAGTCAAGCATGCACATCTTGCATGATAAAGGTGAGTAAGGATCTGAGCCAGCTCCCATTCAAGTCAAAACAAACACCTGTAAGGGTAAAGCATTGTCCGTACATCTGCTCTGCAGGTGAACAGACAGACATACGGAGAACTAAAACACATAGACAGGGTGACCTGCACGCCACAGGGCAATTCACTAGCAGTGTAAAACAGCCTAGTGCTTAGTTAGGAAATGGTACACTCAGTACAATGCCGCTCAAAGCTTGTTTACAGCAGGACAGTCAGGAAAATTTAGATGAATCAAATAAAGCTGATGAAGTATTCACCCACAAAAGCTTATGTTCCAATATGTCTTTTAATCTATAAGGTGCCACAGGACTCCTTGTTACTTTTTACAGATCCAGACTAACACTGCTACCCCTCTGATACAAATAAAGTTGTGAAGCTAATGTGCATTTAATCCTTGTCAAGATTCTCTTGTTCATAAATAAAGTGGATTTAGCTTAATCCTCCTTTGAGGATGACTCTGGTACTTCTGAATGACAGCATCCAGACAGGGGTTTAATGCACTTTCATAGAATATCAGGGTTGGAAGGGACCTCAGGAGGTCATCTAGTCCAACCCCCTGCTCAAAGGGGGACCAAGCCCCAGACAGATTTTTGCCCCATATCCCTAAACGGCCCCCTCAAGGATTGAGCTCACAACCCTGGGTTTAGCAGGCCAATGCACAAGCCACTGAGCTATCCTCCCCCTCCTTTCAGTTGCATTGACTTAACAGCTTTAACTGTCTTAACTTGCCTGACCCTCCCCCTGTAGACAAGTCCTCAAGCAGGGCTGCCACATATTGCACGTCTTTGTGACACTCACACGTTTGTCACCCGTTCCTGCAGCCCAGCAGAGAGGCTGAGTATTAGCTGAGCTTCACAAATGGCTTCAATTGCAGCTCGCAGCCACAAGAGCCCACTGTAGTGCCTGCTTCCCTATTGCATCACAGCTGGGAAGGAGCTACAACAACCAGTGGGGAGAGGTCCAGCCCCTCCCATTTTAATCCCAGCCAGTCCCCACCAGCACCCAACCCAGCTTCCCTTGACAGCTGCCATATGGCCCTCAGCTTTCCCCCAGCAGCTTCACCCCAACACCTGCAGCCAGTACCCAGTCATGCCTTCAGTTTCCCTTCCTGACATCCTCTCACCCCCAGCGACAGCTGCCAAGTTCTGTGCAGCGCCATGTCCACAGTGGCAAGATATATTCCCTTTGAGCTAAAGCTTAAGGTCACTTGCAAACTGACTTGTTAGTTTGCATAAGATGTCTCACATGGAGTGGCGCAAAACTGGGCAGCTCTGTTCAGGAAAGCTGTTCAGCCAATAAGGCTGGAGGGATGGATTTGCACTCAAGGGCAGGGCCGGCTCTAGGATTTTTGCCGCCCTAAGCAAAAACAATTTTGGCCGCCCCCCCCCCCCGTTTTTTAATTACCCCACCCCCCGCCCCGCCTCAACTTCGCCCCTTCCCCAAATTCCCAGCCCTGCCTCCTCCCCCCAGGCTCTCAAGTCTGGGAGGGAGGGAGGGAGGGAGGGGGAGCAGCGGCGTGCGAAACGGCCGCTCGGGATCTCCCCCTCCCTCCCAGGTTTGAGAGCCTGGGAGGGAGGGGGAGACTCCGAGTGGCCGCGGCGCGGGCACCGCTTCTCCCCCTCCCTCCCAGGCTCTCAAGTCTGAGAGGGAGGGGGAGCAGCGGCACGCGAAACGGCCGCTCGGGATCTCCCCCTCCCTCCCTCCCTCCCAGGCAGCAGCAGCGGAGGTGAGGTAGGGCGGCCGCGGCACATTTTTAGGGGCGGCATTCTGGCGCCGGCCATGCCGCCCCTAAAAATGTGCCGCCCCAAGCACCAGCTTGTTTTGCAGGTGCCTAGAGCCGGCCCTGCTCAAGGGCTATCCTCTGAAAGTGTAGTTGTGGCTGGGGCTGGTTCCCCAAACTGACATGGGCTCCCTCTCTTCCCTCCCAAGCCCAAACTAGCACAATCTCCAGCTGCTATCAAGCAGCCTAGTCCAAGACTGGCTGGGCCTTTTCACTGTTCACTAGTGGTCCCAACCTAACTCACATTAGCTGGATGTGAGCAGCACATAAGCTGCTGCTCCTCTTTACCTTCAAAGATCTGCATAAGTCAGCTCCCACTTGCATCTCCCCTTTCCTACCCTCTGCCCAAGCTTCTCTTCTGCCAAAATCAATTCAAGGAGACCGAGGGTCTACATTGCACCACGGAGCAAGCGTCAGAGCCCAGGCAGACAGACTTGCACAAGCGGGGCTCGAGCTAACGCACTAAAAATAGCAGTGTGGACATTGCAGCTCAGGCTCTTAAGCCCACCTAGCCTGCTGGGTCAGAGCGCAGGTAGCTTGCCCCAAGCCACAGCATCGACACTACTATTTTTAGTGCGTTAGCTCAAGCCGAGCGAGCTAATGTGAGTCTGTCTACCTGGGCTGGTAGGCACACTCCCAGCCACAGTGTAGACATACAGGGCCCGCTGCAGACCCAGGCAAATAGTTGATTCAAATTGTGAGGGGGGTTGCAGCACGAGAGCATGGCAGCAACAGGAGCTGGGAAGCCCTTGAAGCTGCCTCGGTCAGGGTCGTGGCTGCAGGACCAAGCAAGTAGGGGAATGGAGGATGGGTGGAGAGAAGCAGTATCCAGATGGTACAAGCTTCCCCCCTCCACCAGAAATGAACTCCAGTATCTCCACGTCCTGCCCCGCTTGTCTCAACAGGGGCTGTGGGCCAGGTAGCAACAAGACACAGTGGTTGAGCAATGAGCTCTGGCTTGCTCTCTGTGGTCTGGAGGACTCTGCCAGCAACAAAAATGAACACCACTGTTCTTCCCTTGGGATGACCCACCCACAGTAGGTTTGGTAGCCTGTATGAGCCAGCCGTGCCAGACACTGGGAAAGGGTACCTACTATCCACTCTAGGCACACTGCACCGAGCTTAAAAATACATAGCACACAATTCCAGCAGCAGCTCCTCTCAGCCACCTACCCTACAGCAAACCAGGGAATTTAGAAATTAAATCTACCCTCCCCCTACAATTGGCCATTCTCCCCAGTTTTGCTAACAGATTTGGGGTCAGGAAGGAATTTCTCCCCAGGTCACATTGGAAGGGACATTAGGGATTTTCCACCTTCCTCTGCAGCACAACTCACCTGCTAGGATCTGGGCATATCCCACCTAATCAATTCCCTGCCATGGCAGCGGCCTCAGGCATTGGAGCACCTGGGTCTCTCCTTTTCTCTGCCTGTGGCCACAACAGTTTAGTCTGTGGACTGAGATGCTTTGATTTAGCTGAAGTTGTTGGACTCTATGCAGGGGTATTTTAGTGGAATTCTCTGGCCTGTGTTATGCAGGTCATACCTGACGATTGAATGGTCCATTTTGGCCTAAACTCTATGACACCTTCTCTCTTGCTTTTCCTTGTGCCTGGCAGAGGCTACTGCTGGGCAGTTACCAAATGGTCTCCCTCAGAAAGCACCCAGAGACACAGCTGTGCATAGGATCCTCCAGCTCCAGAGCACACTTGGACACAAGGCCCAGTGATCTCTATAGGGGATTCAGAACCTAAATTCTGCAGCAGCTTCAAGTACATCCCAAAATGGGGGCTGGTTTGATTGCATTATTCACTTTCATATTTAATGCAGTCAGACCAACAGCCACCCCCTGTTGGATATTCAACTGACTTCTTTTTACACTCCTTCCCCCTTAACGTAGTCAGTGCACTGCAGGTTCTGTAATGACAGTGCACAGATGCATGGGGGAAAGGAGAAGCTACAGGATTTGGCAGCTGGGTTGGGGGCAGTTGGCACCCAGGAAAGAGTGGGAGGTGACTTGAGGTTCCAGAACAGCAGCTGGTCCAGAGGCCTGTTCTAAAATCAGAAGGAGTTATACTTCTTACCATAAACTGTAGGGCTGATGAGGTTTGTAAAACCCATCGATGCACTACGTCTACAACTGCAGGACAACTTTTTGAGATGGCAGGGGATCAACACCTTTTGCTGATGTGTTAACAAACCATCACTTGTCACTCACCCCCATCACAGCTCTTCTAAATGGGGTATGCAAAGCGGGGCAACTAGGGGACACAATGACTTTTGCGGTTGGCATGAGCTTCCACTTCCTCATCTTTGCTTTCGGTTCAGTTCTTTCCTGTTTCAGTGCGAGCAGCTGTCTGAACCAAAACCTCAGCCTGTACAGCTTTGCAGAGAAAGTGCATGACAGCAGGCCACCCTCTGCTTCTGTGTTGGAAGGCCAAACAAAGATGGCAATGTGATGGGAGGGTTGAGGTGGTTGAGCAGCAGCTAGTTTGACCTAAACATAAAAGTGGTGAAGTGGAAAGGAAAAGGTGGATGGTGGCTGAAGGCTGGGAGAAGAACATATACCTGGATTAAGAAGTCCCAGGACTTCTTGAGCTGGTGGTGGTGGTGGTAGTGATTGGCAGGGGCCATCACTGATAGGATGCTTCTGGCACGGCTGGGGACACTAAGAGCAGCAGAGGAGGGATTAACTGGTTCACAGTAGAATGCTGCACCTGCTTTTGTGGAGCATTTTGTGGTAAGTGCTGTCATACAGGACTCTTGGAAGGTCAGCACATCAAAGAGGGCCTGCCAGATCTATGGAACAGCACTGGCAGAGGTATTTCACCTGGCCTTGCTGATACACAAAGAAAAACTGATGTTGCTCGGATGGTGTTCAAAATCTCAGACAGTTAATGGACATGGAAGAATCCAGTGGGAAGGAACAAAAAACAAGACTGGAAAAATCATTAAATGAGAAATTTAATCACAAAGGCAGAGAAAGGAGCTGCAACTGAAGGCTGACGCAAGAGGCAAAAACACTGAATGTCTACAGTATCGATATTACAAAAGCACTAGTCTAAGAAATGCATGACAGGAAAGGTGATGCTGAGATAATACAGGAAGAGACTCACTAAGGGGACTATTTTTCTGCCAAGATCTATTTTAGGGGTTTCCTGTAATCCAAAGGTATTGGGGGAAAACCCCTAAGAATATATGCTCTAAACAGAAGTAGTATTAGCATCTAGCTAACTGCTGGAACTGAAAACATATGGGTGTATTTCTAGTGGGGACCTGCAGGGACTGGTTCTTAGCCCAATATTTAATTTTTTCAATGATCTGGAAGAAAACCAAGTATTGCTGATAAAGTTTGCATGTTGTCAGATTGGTGAGGTGCTAAATAAGGAGGGAAAGTGGCTGATACAGAGCCAGCTGAATTACTTGGTACACTGGGCACAGTCAAACAACATGCATCTTAATTAGGGATGTCAAGCAATTAAAAATTTTAATTGCGATTAATTGAGCGATTAAACAATAGAATACCATTTATTTAAATATTTTTGGATGTTCTCTACATTTTCAAATATATTGATTTCAATTACAACACAGAATACAAAGTGTACAGTGCTCACTTTATATTTATGTCCCTTCATGCTTCAACCACCATTCCAGAGGACACGCGTCCATGCTGATAACAGGTTCTGCTCGATAACCATCCAAAGCAGTGCAGACCGACACATGTTCATTTTCATCATCTGAGTCAGATGCCACCAGCAGAAGGTTGATTTTCTTTTTTGGTGGTTCGGGTTCTGTAGTTTCTGCATTGCAATGTTGCTCTTTTAAGACTTCTGAAAGCATGCTCTACACCTTGTCTCTCTCAGATTTTGGAAGGCACTTCAAATTCTTAAACCTTGGGTCGAGTGCTGTACCTATCTTTAGAAATCTCACATTGGTACCTCCTTTGTGTTTTGTCAAATCTGCAGTGAAAGTGTTCTTAAAACAAACAACATGTGCTGGGTCATCATCCGAGATACTGTAACATGAAATATATGTCAGAATACGGGTTATTAAAAAAAAAACACCCTCCCCAAGGAGTTCAGTCACAAATTTAATTAATGCATTATTTTTTTTAACGAGCATCATCAGCATGGAAGCATGCCCTCTGGAATGGTGGCCGAAGCATGAAGGGGCATACGAATGTTTAGCATAATTGGCACATAAATGTCTTGCAATGCCGGCTACAAAAGTGTCATAAGAACTCCTATTCTCACTTTCAGGTGACGTAAATAAGAAGCGGGCAGCATTATCTCCAATAAATGTAAACAAACGTGTTTGTCTTGGTGATTGGCTGAACAAGAAGTAGGACTGAGTGGACTTGTAAACTATAAAGTTTTACATTGTTTTGTTTTCGAGTGCAGATATGTAACAAAAAAAAATCTACATTTGTAAGTTGCACTTCCATGATAAAGAGATTACACTACAGTATTTGTATGAGGTGAACTGAAAAATACTATTTATTTTGTTTGCCATCGGTGCAAATATTTGTAATAAAAAATAATATACAGTGAGCACTTCAACTTTGTATGCTGCGTTGTAACTGAAATCGATATATTTGAAAATGTAGAAAAAAATCCAAAAATAAATTTCAATTGGTATTCTATTGTTTAATAGTGCGCTTAAAACTGCGATTAATTGCGATTAATTTTTTTGAGTTAATCGCGTGAGTTAACTGCGATTAATCGACAGCCCTAATCTTAATACACCGAAATGCCAGCTCATACATTCAGGAACAAAGAGCACAGGATCTACTTACAAGATGAGGGACTGCATTCTGGAAAGCAGTAACTGAAAAGGATTTAGGGGTCACAGTGGACAAACAAGTCATCATGAGCTCCCCAGGTGATGCTGTGGCAAGCAGGGTTAACACAATCCTGGGATATATAAACAGGGCAACATCAAGGTATTACTTCTGCATATGGCTATGGTGAGACCATTATTGGAACCCTATGTTGAGGTCTGGGGTCAACACTTAGAAACAATGTTGAAAAAATTGGAAGAAGGTTCAGAGAAGAGCTACAAGAATGACTCATGGTCTGGGAAATGTGTGTTAAAGTCAGGACTAAAGGAGATCTGCTTAGCTGATCAAAGACGAGGCCATTTGATCATGGTCTAAGTACACACCTGGGGAGAAGATCTGATACTAGAGCAGGACTCTCTCATCTAACAAAAGAGACTACAGCTCAGGATATTGGTAAATGAAACTTACAAATTATACAGTAGATGGAAGCCTCTTAGCTCATTAAGTGTGATCAGCTACTTCCCTGTGCCCCCTCAAACCTACACAGTGTGCCAGGAGTAACTTCCTTCCCAAGAGAGATGGTAATGGAGGGGGAACTTCTAATTCCAGTGAAGTGAAAGCACAACTGATGTCCTTTGCTGTGACAGCACTGCCCCCTGCTGGAAATAAGGCATAAATTTTTAACAAGTGAGGATAACTCACCATTGGAACAGTTTGTCGTGGTGGATTCTCCATTACTGGCAATTTTAAAATCAAGATTGGATGTTTTTTAAAGATCTGCTCTAGCTCAAAAGAAGTTGTTCTGGGGAGGTCCTGTAGCCTGTGTTATACAGGAGATGCTCACAAGGGTCCTTTCTGACCTTGGAATCCAGACAGGGCATTTCCCCCACCCATTACATATAAGCACTGAGCTTTGTGTATGATGCAGACAAACAAGCATTAAATAAGCTATAATGCAGCACAGTCCCCAGGCAAGAGGTGAACAAAGGATTTTGGATGAGACAAGAGGAGCTCATTCTGGCATCCTCTAGCTTGCACAGTAGCTTCCATGCAAAGGTTGAGAAATGTGCCTCGTACGCTCTGGCTTTACTACAGCAGGGCCTTGTGCAATCTCTGAGCTACCAAATCAGACACACTGTTTAGAAAAGAAAATAACCCCTGCCCTGCTTCGCCCCACTCCTCCCTCCCCTCCAATCCAGACTCTCCCATTGCCAAAGAAAGTTGGGGAGAGGCTTTGCAGATAGGATAGCAAAGCAGTTTGGTCTGGAATGACTGCATCTGAAATTTATCAAGTGTACTGACTTGCCAAATATTAATGCAAATGTCAAAATGTTCTGTGTGTACCATGAAATGGGTCATAGGTTCCCCTAAGAAACTGATTAACTTTATCTGGCTTTACCACTGACAGGCATTTATTAAATGGATGAACCTATTGCTGTTGTTCCTATGAATAAATTGTATGTGGGTCTTGGGAAGCTGGTAGCCCAGGTAATGTCTCAGTGACACACAGTGGCCAACTGACACGTAATCTTTGGAAGTTAAGATTGAGCAAGAAAAGTCTGGCCACACGTTGCTAAAATGGTATTTTCTGCATTGAGACATATTAAAGTAAACTCAAAGTCTGAGTCTCCTCCTCTTTTGGCTGACTTTGTGGTATATGGGATGTGATGGAATTTGAGTTAGATTCTTATCAAACAAAACTGAACCTGTAAAGCAGTATGGCTTCCCTCCTTAAACTAAACAGCAGAATATCCTAATGCTCTGTGGGAGGAGAGAGAAATGGACAGAATATAACAAACTAAACTTACCTTAATTCAGTATTTTGAACGGAGTAAAGACCTTGGGTGGGTCAGTTTACACCGCAAGTAAACAGCCCTTTAGCCCAAGTCCCACAAGCCTGAGTCAGCTGGCACTGGCCAGCTGTGGGTGTCTAATTGGAGTGTAGACAAAGCCTGAGAGACAGACCTCCCCCCCCTCCCCCCAACAGAAAAAGACTGCAACTAGTTAGTTAAGAGAAGAAACTAATAAGAGGAGCTAAGATACAGGTATAAAAAAAAGTGAGTGGCATAAAGAAAGTAAGTGAGGGTCTCCTATTGACCCTCTTAGCAAAGAGCACGGGGACCATGGGAGTAAAAGGAATGTCTTACCTGGGGAGCATGACCATTGTTTCTACTTCCCTCACTGATAAGTTGGTTTAATCTCTCAAACATTCTCCAGGTCTTTTCCCCTTTCTGCAGTGACAGCTGGGCCCTCTGATGGTTTTTTGAGACAAAGGGGAGCTCCCACCTTTGGCCCAAGCTAATGAAGCAGGCTGATCTGGCCCTAAACTCCCTCTTCTTTTCTTTGCTCAGGCTACAACCTTCGCTTCTCTCTATGAATATGTCTATGCTACAAGCACTACAGTGGCACAGCTATGCTGCTGTAGTATAGATACTAAAGCAACAGAAGGGTTTTTTCCCATTGCTGTAGTAAATCCACCACCTTTGATGGGGTACGAAGGTTAACAAAAGAATTCTTCCATCAATTTAGCTGCATCTGCCATGGGGATTAGGTCGACCTAACTACATCACAGAGGGCATGACATTTTTCACAGCCCTGAGCAATGTCACTAAATTGGCCTAAATTTTAGGTGTAAACCAGACCTGAGATGTCTCCATTTCTGGATCTCTACCCAGACTACCCCCTCCTCAGGGTACTTCAGGAAAACCTGGTGCCAGGCTCCAGTTCTGGCTACTTGAAGGTTCTGTGATGATGCCCAAGTGACCCTCTCTGACTGGTTGCTGTTTAGGCCTCTTCCCAGCCTTTGACTGGAGAGCCAAAGCTCCCCCACCTTGCTGTCTCTTGCCCTGAGGTAAGGGAGCCGCTTTCATACTGCCCATCCTCCCAGCACTTCTTGATGTGAGGCCTACAACTCCCAGAATGCCTCTGTTTTGGACTGAAGGCAGGGCAGTGTTGGACCTGGAGTCCATCTCATGGGACATATAATCAAGTCGAAGGCAGCCAATTTAAAACAATGCACAATTAGCATTTGGAATGCATTGCATTAGATATTAATGTCAAAATCTTAGGATTAAAAAAAATTGTGAATGAGAACATGCAGAGTTCAGTTAACCAGGATCACAAAATTAGAAAGGACATAAACACTCAGGCTTCATAGCATAAACTTACTGACAACTGCCGGGGGAAGGCGAAACCTTTCCCCCTTGTGGTTGTAGATTATTCCACAACCATCAACTTCAGGGTTTCCTGTAACTTCCCCTGCAGCATGTAGCACTGATCCCTCCCAGACAGGACACTGGTCTGGGGCACTGTCACACTACAGGGTACTCTAGCTGCATCCCGTTTTTAAGATCTTCTGCACCTTGGAAAGGACTAGGAACAATATTTTTAAAATAAAAACACATTCTGAGTACAGTTCTGAGTACAGCAAGGGATGGATTCTTCAGCAAATTCAAAGCCATGGAATGCATAGGGCACTGACTAGCTTGCTGTATTAATTAAGACTTGCTTCTCAGGGCCGAGACCTACCTAAGCTGCAAACTGCTACACAAAATAGCTGCAGCTGCATACATGTTACTCTCCACATGCATTTATGGTCACAAAGGCAGGCCTTGGGCCCACCTGTAATAGGTAACATTAGAAGTTTTCCCGCTAGGGGCTAGAAAAGGACAATGACATTTGCCAAACTCTACCCAACTTACAGGCGAAAAATTGAGCCCAGCCCCAGTTAAAGGACATGTTCCACCCTAGGTACAAGCCTACTCCATTAATACAGCATTTACCAAGTGGCCTTTGCCCAGTTCTACCCCAGGACAAATTGGACCATGAGAAGGAAGGAGAGGGTGTTTTATGAAAACACTGTATATAGACAGGAAACTCCACACTAAAGGAAATGAACTTTTGCAAGTGTTTATTTCACTGTGACACTGGGGCTGCAGCAGGCAACTGCTCACTGAGCTGCCATTCACTGCAAGAGAGTTTTACTCCCTATAGGTCATTACAGAATCTAGATGTGGTGTCTGCTCACCTCTCAGTACCTAAGTTTCACACAGACCTAGATCACTTGTACATTCATCTGTCAGGGACACAACTTTTAAGAATTTAAAAGTACAGCTCTCTACAAATAAACAAATGGAAACATCATGCAAAAATCAGAAGATGAGACTGACAGATCAGGTTTGCAAGTAGATCAGCAGACAAATTTTAGCTGCCTATTTGCGTGCCCCCAGGAGGAGGAGAGGGGAGTCACTCAGGCTTCTTTTCGCTCCTATGCCCTACTTTACCGCAGGAGACCATCTTGGTTACAGCTTACACTTTCAGAGTTGCAGCAGATTAAGTGTTTTCTGAAGGTGCTGAGGAACTTTGAATTTCTCCTTCTGTTCTGTCTGTTCTATGAGAGTGTGTTCACTTGCTAGATAATGACAGAAACAGACACCTTATTGTGGAAAAGGTGGGGGATGCCTGTACAGAGCTTTGATTTAAAAAACTAAAGCCTAATAGGCAAGACAGTTTCTAGCATTTGGACCAAAAAAAAATTATATATATAAAAAAATCACATCATGATGGAACTATTTACATTGTCTAGTGAGAAACAAGTTAAGAAATTAAATGCTGTAGCCCCACAATATGAATTTCTCTTCAGCTACAGTTAGATCTTGCCAAAAGAAGTGGAGAGAGGGTGACCATCGGGAGAACAGGACATTAACAAGGGATCGTAGTTTTTAAAACTCTGTATTATTCTCTATCACCAAACTCACAGAAACTTGAAACGGAAATGTTTCTTTAAAGAAATGTTCTACTTTTTCTTCATCACACACACTGGGCTGTTTTTGTAGAGTAGTTTGCAAGTGCTGGAATGCTAGCAGTAGTGATACACTTGTTTGAGGAATAAAGAATGTTTACAAAGGGGAAAGAAATAATGCAATGATTCTGGAGATAGATAGATGGCAGGAAAACAGAGATGAAATTGTTTGCATTGTGCCTGGGCCAGTGCCTTTTTAATTACACAAACAGA
This sequence comes from Terrapene triunguis, assembly GCF_002925995.2. Lineage (NCBI taxonomy): Eukaryota > Metazoa > Chordata > Testudines > Emydidae > Terrapene > Terrapene triunguis. The sequence continues at coordinate 3,452,536 of NW_020664561.1, read as the reverse complement.
CTGTTCTGAGTCACGTTAAAACAAGCTCTTATACACAACTGCCAGGAAAGTGAGATTTACAAACTAGTAGTTTAATTTTGTAGGAGTCAGTGATAGTGGCCTTTCACTGTCTCTCCTAAGACTAAATATAATGTAATTTTAAGGCATAATTTAATATCCATTTATTCCTAAAGCAATTGAAAATTTAACAAGCAAAGATGTCGGACAATGAAAACCCAACAATAGCTAGTTTGACAAGGGTGAAAGCCATTACATATGTACAGTGCAGAATCAGTCTTCAAACAAGGGAGTCTTGTTTTAAAAAAGCAAATGCAGACCCAGATTCTAGAAAAGCAAACATTGCTGACACAAGGAATGTTCATTAGAGTCCATTTCCCACTAGAGCTACTTTTTAAAAGGGAGGAAGAAGTGACTATTGCCAGTACCGCCTGATTAGGATAAACTTCACTGATTAACTGCTCCAGGACACATCAAACAGCACTGTTAATGAGTTTAGTACACTGGGAAGCCACACTCTACCAAGTCCCTAGTGTTTAGTGCCTCATAGGAAAAGCCTCTAGTCCACCAAGAAGACTTTATACCTATGATTAATTAAGATTCACTAAGCAGTGTAGTACTCAGGTATCATTTTCAGGACACACCCTTAAAGGTGACAGTCCTGTGTGGATTCTAATGCACATCCCCGTGAACAAAGTGTGCTGCACACATACACCTGCCATGCTACAGGCTCTCCCTCTCCAGTGACTGCCAACATCTCACAGCCACCAGAACCTCACATAGACTATTAACATGATAAAAAACACAGCTACGGCTGCCAGTTTGGCATAGGTGGAACGCATGTTAAGATACTTTGCATCTTGACGGTACTTCTTGGACAAACTGGACAAGTTGTTGGCCTTGGAATCCAAAGCTGTTAAGGAAGAGAAAGTGGAAGCAGATTAATTGCAGGATTAACAGTAACAAGACACTCCCGCTGTATTGTGTTCATAGATAATTGCAGCTGCTCTATTGGAGCTTTATCTGATTTATTGTGCATACTCCATTCCTCATGTTCTGAAGGATTCCTACATTAAGCTCGTTAGCCAAGCCACAACACAATGCAATATAAACTGTTTACCTCCCCAAACAGAAGGGTCAACAGTAACTTCACCAGCACCTTCAAAACACTAGCACACATCACTCCTGTCCTTGACACACACCACCAACATTCATCTTCACAGGACAAGAACAGCCCCACGCCCACAAGGGGCTTTGGCTCCTCCCAAAGTAGGGTTACAAATTGCCAGATGGTTTGTGAAAGAATAGCAGCCTTAATCATAGAGGTCACGGTAGTCACAGATTCCATGACTTTCTGCAATCTCCATGCCTTCTGCAGCGGCTGGTGTGGCTGACTTCAGGGCCGCCCCACAGCCAGCTGCACCTGCCGCTGCTGGAGTGACCCGGGGCCAGCTGCTCTGGCTGTCCCTGGGGCCAGCCGCACCGCCTGCTACTCAGGAGGCCCCAGGCAGCTGGCTCTGGGGACTGCTAGAACAGTGGCCAGTGTGGCTGGCTCCGGGGAGTGCCCGAGCAGCGGTCTTGGGGGTGCCCTGGGGACTGCCCGAACAGCAGCGGTCCTGAGGCAGCTGGAGCAGCGGCCCCAGGAGTGCCCGGAGGCCGTCCGGTGAGCAGTCCCCAGGAGCAGCAGCCAGGGGCAGCCAACCCCCAGCACTCGAGCAGGGCCCGAAGCAGCAGTAGAGGTTTAGTCAGGTATTTTTAGTAAAAGCCATGGACAGGTCACGGGCCGCAAATTTTTATTTATTGCCTGTGACCTATCCATGACTTTTATACCCCATACTAAATCTTAGCCTTATTTATGATGTAGATCAGACAAATGAAAATGCACTTTCAGCCAGACATACACACTACAAGGCAATCTTGATTCAGGAGGCCCTCTTTGCCACCCAGTCTCAGAATCCTTCCCTCAGCCATCTCCCGCCTGCCAGCCTCAGAGAGAGGAAGGAGTTTCAAAAGCTGAACTCCGTGTACCTGAGAGCGCCTCTCCTCGCTGTAAGACTTCTTCAATGTTGGCCACCATGATTCTCTGCACATCCTGTAACTCTGTATTGATGGAGCCTAAGTTCCTTCTTGCCCGGCTGTCAATGTAGAGTTTTTTGGTTTTCTGGATGTAAGTGTCTGGAACAAAAGGTGGTTGTCAACATGGAAAACTTTTCCCCCCAGCACTTCCTGCCTGCCGTGCCAAGAACATCCCTCGAGCCAGCCTCCACCTCTTTCCCTCCAAAACTGCACCCACCACCACACCTCTTACCCCGCTCTGAGTAGATCCCAACCACCTGACCTCATGACAGCATACCCCAAGGGCAATTTAACAACCCCTTCCTCCCCTGACAGACACAAGGAACACTGATGACTTGTTTTAGAGCACGTTGCATCCTGCGTGCCTTCACCAGGGACAAAGCAGTTGACAGGATGGATGCCCTTTGGACTTACAAGAACAGGCCACCCAAAAGAGGACATGTACATCTGAAGCCAATCAGCTCAGAGGTTTCCTCAATGCTTAATGAGAGTTGGCTCCACCATGCTTCACATCCACTTCCCACATCTCTCCAATGCTGCCATAAAAGTACAGCTGAGGGCTGTTTTGGAAGTCCCTACATTGCCCATGTGACCTCAAGTGAGAGGAAGTTTGCTGGTTTGCTTCCCACCCTTTAACACAATCGGGAGAACCGCTGCCTAGAGTAACAATATGGCTGCCCACGGAGCATGAGCATCCAGTGCTGTCTTTTTCTGGGCTACCCCAGTGCAGAGCACTGCAGAGAGAGTGAGCAAGGTGCACACGAATGCTAACAAGAAAAAGCGGAAAGTTGGATTGTAGAAAATTTGCCATTTCCCCTACCATTTCTCCATTCACATACCTGGCATGCCTGGCTCATAGAGAGCACCAGATTTCTCCACTGTCAGTGGTAAGTTCCATGGCCTGAGCTGGGAGAGGCTAATGTGGCCAAACAAACAGGATGTTTATTAATTAGTCTCAAGGGGAAGGACCTCACCGAACTCAATGAAGGAATAAGGCCTGGAGACCGTCGGCACCTTCTTTCCATGCTGTTCATCAAACTCGGAATGCAAATCCTCCAGATATGCAAAGGCCAGCTTCTTGGGGAAGGTGGCCTCACACAACACCAGGTAACACACCCCTTTCTCAATAACGTAGCTAGAAGAGAACAAACCGGACAAATTTTAACCCTGCCCCTGTAAGACACCACTTTTCCCTTTCTCATATTTCCTTCTCTATGGCAGAGTGTCCCAGCCTTTGGGTTTATTATTATACTACACACAAAAGCATACCAGGCATCGCACAGCAGGCTTCATACGTGTCTCCCCAATATTGAGATATCTTGTCATTGCACTAACCCTTTCCTTTCCTCTGCAAATACCATAATCTCCATCTACTCACCCTCCTAGGAGAATTTATATGAGACATCATCTTGGATATCTGGCTGGAATGCAGAATCCTAGGGCCTGACCCTGCAAGGTGATGAGAGCACGCAATGCTTGGCAGGTTGGAGCCCTTAATGAGGAGTGGGGAATGACTCCTTTCAGCAAGCTCATCTTACCAGGACATTGTAAAGCATTTTTATTTGGACTTCATAGCCACAAAGGCAGCTGAGTTGGCACAAACCAGCACACTATAGTCTAGCTCTAGCATCCCCTGCTAAGATGAATGTTTGTTTGGGATGGATATTGTAGTCTAAGTTTCAGGTTCTCGGTGCATTGCTCAGGACAGAGTTACTCTACTGCAAGTATCATGACTGAATTTCCACAGTTTTACACGTTAGGCTTCATTTTAAGTCTTTCTGAATACCTTAGTTTTTCTTTTCTTTTCCCTAACTACAGTGTTATTGAGGCTTCAGATCATGGGTTCAATCCCTGCCAAAGGCTTTTAACTTCATTTTAACAAAGTTTTGCCTGGGAATTTCCTTAGTGTTTTTGTTTGTTGTTTTAAAAAGTCCTGACATTGGATTTAGCAGAATAAGGGACATTCCCCTCTTCCTGCTGACATTCTGTCATCTGAAGGAGGCAGGCCCCACACTCCCATGCCCTTTCTGGTAACAAAATGGCAGATTAAATTCAACATTGGTAAGTGCAAAGTAATGCACACTGGAAAAAATAATCCCAAATGTTGGGTTCTAAATTAGCTGTTATCACTCAAGGAAGATCTTGGCATCACCCTGGACTTCTGCTTAATGTGCAGCAGTGGTAACAATGCTTAACAGTATCTTAAGAACTATTAGGAAAGGGAAAGAAAATAAGTCAGATATTATCATAATCCCACTGTATAAATCCACGGTAAATCCACACCTTGAATACTACGTCCAGTTCTGGTCACCCTATCTCAAAAAGGATGTAGTGGAATTGGAAAAGGTACAGAAAAGGGCAACAAAGATGATCAAGGGTAGGGAATGGCTTCCGTATGAGGAGAGACTAAAAAAGATTAGAAAAGAGACGACTAAGGGGGGATATGATAGAGGTCTATAAAATGAACAGCATGGAGAAAGTGAGCGCAGAGAAGTGTTATTTAGCCTTTCCCATAATATAAAAACCAAGGCTCAGGTGATGAAATTAACAGGGAGCAGGTTTTATATAAACAAGAGAAGGTACTTTTTCACGACACACAACTGACCTGCGGAACTCATTGACACAGGTATTGTGATGGCCAAAAGTATAACTCGGTTAAAAAAAAGAACTGAATAAGTCCATCAAGGATAAGTCCATCAATGGCTATTAGCCAAAACAGTCAGGAAGGCAAACGCATACACAGGGCAACCCTAACCTCTGACTACAAAAAGCCAGGAGTGAAAGATGGGGTGGATCACTCCATAATTGCCCTGTTCTGTATACTCCCCCTCAAGCTTTGGTACAGACCACTGTCGGAGCCAGGATACTGACCAAGATGCACCGTGGTCTGACCCAGTAGGGCAGCTCCATAATGTATGGGGGAGAGGATATGTTGTACAGTGCACAGGAGCATCTTCTCCTGGAGGTCAGCAGGAAAGGGGGGGTGGGGGGAATAGGGAGAGAAGACTATTGTGGCATCTCCTACAGAGATTCAGAACTGCATCAATCCCCTGGCAATCATCAGATAGGTAGTCAGCCCTGCACAGCCTTAGGAGACTAGTTGGGGCATCCCAAACTCCACCCTGGATGAGTCTTAGACATGGGACTCCATTTCCCATACACAAAGCCTCACAGAGGCAAGCTGAGAAACAGAAATGCTGCTTGTCCATGGACCACTGGGACTTCAGGTTTTGTTATCTGACAAGAAAGTGTGATTGTGCCAATAATTTTCAGACTGTGGCCTCATTCACATGTAGGCTATGATGAAATATAGTAGCTGGTGTGACTGCTTAATGGCACTTTGCTGCATTCCACTTGTTTTGTTTTTGACTAATGAGCCAGGGTTTAATCCCTTCCCCCCCCCCCACCCCCAATCCCCTTTTTAGTGTCTAACTATCATTTGTTCTTGCAAGTTTAGTTTTGTCCTTACTTTAGTGTCAGTTTGAGTTCCCATGCCAGAACAGAGAATATGTATTTTATTTCTAATTCAAGAACAAATCTGATTGGATGAAGTCCATTGGATTTTGAGATTTAGATCTGAACATATAGAACAGCACTTAGCTACCCCTCCACTAACTAGTGCTGCCTGCTGTTGAATGCTAACTGTGATTATGTTTATTACCATGTTTGTTGCTCTTCCAGACAGTAGTACAGCATACCAGAGAGGGCTGAAAGTCACCTATACTGGATGCAGATATAATTGAATGGCCCAAGTCATGGCATGCAACAAAGCACACGTGTGTGTTTGGGGGCTTGTTTTAATTTAAATAACTGTGGAAAACTCGTATTGTAGCACCACAGTGATACAAGACAATGAGGACATAGAGGTTATATTGTTATTGATGGGACTAAGGTAGGTTGCCTAGGGGTTCAAAACTTTCATTATGCATATGCACTATTGTGGATTTATTGGCATTAAAAGTAACTGGTAAGTCACCTATCCTTTTCTCTTTACTTAACACACATATGTAGTGATTTAGCACGCTGTTAATTTGTACATTGCCATAATGGGCCAATTATTTTCTCAATCACTAGGCTGCTGTGTGGAATGAAAGTTTTGAAACCATACAATAGCCTGGTAATTCTGGTATCCATATGTTCAACAGCAGCTTCAAGCATACAGATCTGATTTTTCCTCAGCTTAGCCTCTAGCGACCCAGAAATGTTTAAATCCTTCAAATTTGCCACATTCAAGAATTAATTTTTGGACAGAGAGGCCAGGATTATCTGTTTTTGTTGCACTCCCAACATGGTACTTCCTAGCTTTAGTAAAAAGCCTCAAACAACAACGGGGCTTGCCTTGAACAGTAAGAGTGTAGTCACCACTGTCCACCATGGAATAGAATATACTCACAAATTAGCTTCTTGATTTACCCTAAGAAAGCCCCTAACTTGTTCCACATCAGTCCATGACCCAGTTTCTAAAGTATGTTCCAAAACAGTGCTAGCCAAACGATCATTTTTGATCCTTGTCTTCAGTGTTCTGACCTGACTACCAACCCAACACACATACTGGATCCCTCCCAGCATAACCCACTGTTACCTCAAATCATTATCAAGAGCTTGAGCAATCCATACATAATCTTTCAGGATTCGAAGAGCAAAATGAGAAAACATATTTCAAAACAAAACCTTTTAAGATAGGGATAATCTCCTATGAGGCACATACACCTCTACCTCGATATAACGCTGTCCTCGGGAGCCAAAAAATCTTACCGCATTATAGGTGAAACCGCTTTATATCGAACTTGCTTTAATCCACCGGAGTGCACAGCCCCGCCCCCCTGGAGCACTGCTTTACCGCGTTATAGCTGAATTCGTGTTATATCGGGTAGCGTTATATCGGGGTAGAGGTGTAACAGCAAGCTAGAGTACAATATCTTCTCTTAACACGGTCTCCTGTCATATGCACAGCCGCACCATCACACTTTAGGCCAGCCGGTTTTGATCTGAGCTCTCTTGCCTTGGTCTCCATGTTTCCCAGAGCTGTTTTTACTCCTTTTGTGATATTAGCTGTTTCGGATTCCAAGTTTTCTATATCAGTAGAGAAAGCACACAGATTTCCAATGCCGCATAGCATTGCCACCCCAGATTAACCGTAATATAAATTTTCTCACGTAACGGCTTGATTTCACAACTTTAACACTGCACTAACACTTTTTTGGTATAAATTTTAAAACAGTATAAAATCATGTAATTAGCCCTTTTTGCAATGCATGTATGTAGGGGAGAGAGATACAGTTGGCCACCTTTAACTTTTTGCATTCTTGATTTCTGAATGTTTATCTGTGCAATCTTAATTAATATACTTTTGGAATTTAATTTCTTATATTTATTTTAATATTTTACATTTATTTTAAGAGAGAGGAAAAAAACACTTCTTTAAGAGGCACCAGCTGGCAAAGGCCAAGGGTTGCCTTTTCATGAAACTAGTAATCTGTGCACTTAAAGACTTACAACACTAATCAGCCAAAGGTCAGCTAGTAACTAATTTCACAGCGGACTGCATAGGCACTTATCACCTGCATACCTATCAGTGTGTATACTCACATGCCATGATAACTGAGTTGGTTGTAAGGCTTTTTGACTTTAATCTCCAACATTAAAATGGCCGAAGAAAATTCTTCAAACTTGGTCTGGGGTCTCAGTGAGAGCCAAATTTTCTTCAAACTTTGTCAGTTTCAAGGCTATTCATATTAACACCTCAGCACATTTGGAGAAGTGCACATTCCATTTTGCTCCACGACATCTGTCATGGCATTTTTTACTCTGCACTATGTTATTTTCAAGCAGTTAGAATGTCAGTTAACGAAGAACATTTTTTTCCTCGGCCAAGCTAATGCACTAGCCACTAAAGAGGACTATTTTAGGCCAAATCTCAAACACCATTTTTTTTTATTCAGCATTATCAAAAGTTTCATTAGAATTTTTGTTTAAAACTAAAACGGATTTTCTTTTTCATCTGTGACTTTATGTCTCATCCTAAAAATGGCACCAGCAGCAATCTGCACCTCTTAACACAGGGGTGGGCAAACTGTTTGGGCCAAGGGCCACATCTGAGTGGGGAAATTGTATGCAGGGCCGGGGCAGGGGGTTGCGGTGTGGGAGGGAGTGCGGGGTGTGGGAGGGGGTGCAGTGTACAAGAAGGGGCTCAGGGCAAGGGATTGGGTCAGAGGGGGCTCAGGGCACGGGGTTGGGGTGTAGGAGGGGTGCGGCGTGCAGGAGGGGGCTCAGGGCAGGGGTTGGGGTGCAGGGTGTGGCAGGGGGCTCAGGGCAAGGGGTTGGGGTGCACAGGGGTGCAGGGTGCAGCAGGGAGCTCAGGGCAGGGGGTTGGGGTGCAGGATGTACAAGGTGGTTCAGGGCAGGGAGTTGGGGTGCACAGGGGTGCAGGATGCAGCAGGGAGTTCAGGGCAGGGAGTTGGGGTGCAGGAGGGGTGCGAGGGGCAGGCAGGGGCTTGGGGCAGGCAGTTAGGGGGCAGGAGGGGTTTGGGCTCCGGCCCGGCGCCGCTTACCTAAAGCGGCTCTGGGGTGGCAGCGGCGTGCACTGGGCTCAGGGCACCGCTGCGGCCCCTGTGGGAGGGCGGGGCGGAGGGCTCCATGTGCTCTGCCCTTGCCGCGCCTCCAGGTACCTCCCCCGAAGCTCCCATTGGCCGCGGTTCCCCGTTCCCAGCCAATGGGAGCTGCGGGGGGTGATGCCTGGAGGCAAGGGTAACGCATGGAGCCCCCCCGCCCGAGGGCTGCAGGGGCGTGGGGCCCACAGTGCCACAGAGGGCAATCCCGTGGGCCAGATCCAAAGCCCTGTGGGGCCAGATCCGGCCCGCGGGCCGTAGTTTGCCCACCCCTGCCTTAACAGTTGGCTGAAGAACTGCTTCAATGCTGACTCACAGGGCAAAGTGCTCTTCCCCTGCCTACTCACCCACAACACTTCCAACACCCCTCAACTGCACCTCTAAGATCTCCCAGAGAAATACTGAACTTGGCTGTAATTTTCTTAGTTTAACAGCTCTGATGAGATCAAAGCCACTGCAAGGTGGTTGTGATTCATAAATAACTGTGACCAAAAACCGGATAGCCTTTTTTGATATAGTTATAAGTTTGGTAAGCAGAGAGAACTATGGACACTACATAGCAAGAGCTTTAGTATGATTTAGATATAATCTTCCCCAGGCATCTCAGTGGAAGTCAGAATGATGTTTGGATAATATTGTGGTATGGAAACAAATGACTGACAGATTGACTGCAAACTGGTAAGAGATATCAAGTAGCATCTTTGGGAACAGAAATTCTCAACACAGGAATTGCCTGACTGGATCAAACCAGTGGGCTACCTAGTCCAGCACCCCATTGCCAACAATGGCCAGCACCAGACTGCTTTAGAGAAAAGTGAAAAAATGTGGAAAAACCTGCAGTAAGTGATTATGAGTTAACCCATCTTGAGGAAAGCTGCCTCCTAAGCCCCAACTATTACAGACTGGCTTTGTGCCATGAGAGTGCTTCCAAACAAGGGTTTTTAACTCTAGATATTTTTACCTGTACAAATTTTTTAAATCTTGCTACCGTCTTGCCCTCAATGAGATCCTGTGGCAATTAATTGCATTGAAAACAATTTCCTTTATCAGTTTTGACTTTTTGTTTACTTCGCTGTTCCCTTGTTTTTGTGTTATGAGAGAAGGTGATTAGAGGTGCCTCTACCTTCTCTATAACTTTCATCATTTTGTATACTTTTATGTCCCCTCTTATTAATCTCCTCTCTAAAGGTAGCCAGTCAAATGTTTTCAATCTTTAGTTTAGAACAGGGGTAGGCAACCTATGGCACATGTGCCGAAGGCGGCACGCGAGCTGATTTTCAGTGGCACTCACACTGCCCAGGTCCTGGCCACCGGTCCGGGGGGCTCTGCATATTAATTTAATTTTAAATGAAGCTTCTTAAAGATTTTAAAAACCTTATTTACTTTACATACAACAATAGTTTCGTTATATATTATAGACTTATAGAAAGAGACCTTCTAAAAACATTAAAATGTATTACTGGCACGCGAAACCTCCTTAAATTAGAGTGAATAAATGAAGACTCGGCACACCACTTCTGAAAGGTTGCCAACCCCTGGTTTAGAACCTAGGAGGTTCCAATGTGCATAGCTTTGAATGTGTCAACATTTCACTTCAACTGCCACTGTGCTGCCTAGCTTGATTAAGTCCCTCTGAAGTACATCAGTCTTCTTAGGTCTTAACCTACATGATGTTGTGTCGCCTGCAGATTTTGCCAGCTCGCTGCTTACCCTGAGCAAGTCTGCTAGAACTATGTTGTACATCAGTAAGATTTGCAGATGACCCTAACTTAGAAGGGTTTACAATGAAAGCAAAGGGCAAACATTATGGAAGGTTTTAGAGTGAGACAGTGAACTCAAAGGGATGAGCTAAATGCAGCTAAGACACTTCGGGTTATTAATACTAATCAAAAGTGTATAAAACATGGACAATGCTTGCTGGAGAGCAGAAATGCTGAGGAGAATCAGGGAAATAATGAACAACAAATTAGATGAGCTCGTAGTGCAAGGCTGATACATGAAAGGATATACTATAGTGGAATGGAGAGAGAAGAGAATCTTGTATAGGAAGAATCAACTGTAGTAATGCTAACCTAAGTATAGGTGGGACTCCTCACTATTAAAAAAATATATTGATAAACCTCAGAGAATCCAAAGGACAACAGATGCTAGAATGATTAGTGGGCACAATCTGTAGAGAAAACATAAAGGGGACCAAATATATGCAGTCTACAGAAAAGAGAGTGGCCGAATACAAGAACTGGATAGGAATGCAGGAAGTCTAACAATGCTAGAGAAGAAAAGAAATTTTAAAATGATTGAAAGGATATAAAAGGAAATAACACTCTCTCTGAGCACAGGTTTCCCATGGCTGGTGGGATGACTCTTACTCTTCTCTGATGGCCCAATTTCTAGTATACCTCCAATGTCTCCTGGAAGTACCTTTCAGTTTTCTATAGATGTAGGTTGGGATACCTACATTTTCCACCTTAATCTCGACAGCATGTTTTACTTACTGGAAAGCCATGGATCCTGCTTCTAGGGTGCATCTGGTAGGCGACTGTTCATTCAACTTCCGGAAAAGCTGTTTAGCTTGGCTCTGATACTGTTGCAGGTCCCGACCTGACTGAGAAGGGGAAAAAGTCTATTAGGCATGGTTCTACCATATGGCAAAATGAACTACAAACAATACAACAACCTCTTAAGGTATAGGCAGGCCCTTTCCCACAAGGAAACTAACATGATATCCATAGCTAACCTCAAACAGTTTTACCAGAATTGGATCTGAAGTCAATGAACACAGTCAAACTAAGAGGTAGGTGCTGGTAAATCTCAGGAATCTACCTCTGATGAATATCTCAGTCCCCATTTAGGAGGTCCCCTAGGGAGTTTTGTTTTGTTTTTTGTGGCATCTCTTGTGCAGGGTCTTGGTCCAGAGAAGGTGCTTCAGTCTCACTGCCCTGAGGGAGAGGGGAAGAGTTCATGATTCAAATGGTATGTCTATACTGCAGTGTCAGCCCCAGGTTTGAACTCAGGCTTAAGCCTACCCCACTCCCATCTGTCTACACACAAATTGTGCTAACTCAGGACTTGGACCCTGGGTCCCAGTACCCCACGGGTGAAGGGTCCAAGTCTGAGTCAAACTGGAACACAGGGTTCAAGCCCTATTACTTTGCAGTGTAGACACAGCCCTGCTAGACTCACGCTGTGCCAAAGATGTCCTACAATCCCACAGGCCAGCTTTCTTTGTCCTCTGGACAGTCAAGTTTTCCCACATGGCACCATGAACAAAGGGGTAGAGTGGACACATTTTGGGAGGGTGCTAAGAAGTCTGGGATAAGGGTGGTTGGACTCAGACCAGTATAATGTAGCATGGATGCTGGAGCCCCAAGCTGGGACCCAAGGTTCAACAATTCCTCGGGTTATAAATGAGTATAGATGGTCAAACCTCGGTTAACAAATCCTGGGTCTGCTAACCAGGAGCGGCGCCAGGGTTTTTGCTGCCCTAGGCGGCAGTGCTCCTCCTCTGAGCATTCGGCGGCGGGGGGTCCTTCTGCTCCGCATCTTCGGGGCACTTCGGTGGCGGGTCCCGGAGCGAGTGAGGCCTAGGGTCGCCTAGTGGAAGCGCTGGTCCTGCTGCTAACTTGAGTTCTACTAACCTGGGCTTACACTGCAGTGAAGACATACTGCCAGGATCTCTCTCTCCAGAAGTATTAGCTTGCTCCCTCAAAAGTGTGCACGTATGTGAGAATCTCACTGATGGGTGGGTCTTGGCGTCTTACACAGTTTTGATCTACTTTGGGATCTCAGTGCTGGAAGGCTCTCTAGGAACTTCATTGATACTGAGGAGACACCTGGTCTCTCTCTCGGGAGTCTAGATGCTGGGGGGAGGCGGGGTGCCTAGAACTTGGTGCCAAATCTAGTCTCCGCCTTTCTCAAGGACTATAAATCTTAGTCTACACACCTACATCAGGCGGGGTGTGAAAAAAACACCCCCCTGACATCGCTATGCTGAACCAACCCCCAGGACAGATGCAACTACGTTGATGGAAGAATGCTTCTGTCACATAAATAGTATCGTTTGGGGAGGTAGCACTCCTACCCAACAGAAAAGACTTTTAATCAATGTAAGCTGTGTCTGCTGTAGCCTATAAAATAGGTTAAATCAAAATTAGGCTTAGGTTTCAGTTAGCTTAAGTGTAGACAAGTATGGAAAATTAAAGCTGTTAGTTTAAAAAAAGCTAAAAATAAATTGAAAATAGTAAAATAAAAAAACCTGAAGGTAACAAAGACATGACCCAAAGTTATGTTGTGGCTATGATTTGGTTATAACTGTTTTAGCAGAATTTTTAATAAAACATTTTAAAATTTAAAAATCACTTATTAAAATGATTGTATTAATAGTTTGAAAATAAAATTCGTGCAAGTGTTAATTTAAATAATGTATAATGTAAACAGCCAATAAAAAGGTGGCAAAAATGTAAATCTGCTTATCAGTAGGTTTGATGTTAATGAGTATTATAATTGGTTATAACAGAAGTAGCCTTGCTGAATTGGAAAAGAGCTCCAACTAACATTAAAAAGGTACCATTAGGTTCCAGAATTATAAGGCTATACTTCACTCTGTTGTCAGTGGACTAATCACCCATTAATACACTATTTCATCTATTTCTATTTCATGTCTTTCTCTCCGTCCCAGGGGGTGGGTGAGTCTAGTGTCCAATGGGATCACAGTGCGAGAAGAACAGTGCCAAATGTCATCAACCTTGCATGAAACTCACGTTTGCCAGCACAGTCAAGCTCTACCACAGCCTTCTGAGGGCACACATCCAACCCACCTAGGGTCTGCTTTGTAAGCCTCCACACAGCCTCTGTGTCCCCCCCGAGGACGGATCTCAGTCTGGGGGGGCTCTGGGCCAGGAAGAGAGGGTGTGCGTCTGGGGAAGGGCTCTGGCTCGGGAAGGGGGGCCGCTGAACAGGGAGAGAAGGGATCTGGGGAGGATCTCGGGGGCCGGGAGGGAGTGCTTGGGGGGGGGGACTTCTGGGGCGAGATAGGGGGGACCTGTCGGGAGTGGGGGGCTCTGGGCCGGGAGCGGGGGAATCGGGGGGGTCTCGGGAGCGGGGGAAAATTGGGGGGCTCTGGGCCGGGAGAGGGTGGGGCTTGGGGGATCTCGGGGGTTCTGGGCCGGGAGGGGTGGTGGTGTCTCGGTCTCTCACCTGCTCATCCTCCTGCATGGAGGCGGCCAGGGGGAGCCCGTCCGCCACCCGCGCGATCATAGTCAGCAGCACCATGTCTACGCCGCTCCAACCCGGGAGCCGCTGCCGCTGCTCGGCCCCGCGCCCGCCCTCCCTGCCTGCCTGCCTGCTGCCACCCTCTGACTGGCCTCTACTACTGAGGTGGCCGGAAACAGCCAGCGCAGCATCCGGGCTACGCCACTGGAACTGCCGGGTTACTTCCGGTCCGCTGCCGAACGCAACCCGACCGGCACCACCCACTTTCGGTGGGGGCGGCCCGGGGAGGGGGTGCCCGTGGGCCGCGAAGGGAGCGACTCTAGCGGATCAAAGCCGGGAGGTCCGGGCGGGGCGGGTCGGGTCGGGTGCTGGGCCGCGCTCCGCTCCGCTCAGGAGTGGAGTAGGGCGAGGCGAGGGGGCCGGGCGGTAAATGAGCCTAGGGCCGGGGGAGGTGGGGCTTCCCAAGGCAGCTCGTCCCCGCTGCCCATCCCGCACCGGGCCCTGCTCCCACTCCCCCGGGCGGTCTCGACTCAATGGGGATGTGGGCTAGGCCCCACGCCCTGAGCAGGCCCGACCCCAGCGCTGGAGGCCGGGTTGCCAGGGCTCGGGCCGGGAGGGGCCAGAGGCGGACAAGCCTATCCCCTTCGCCCATCCCGCCGGAGAAAGCGCTGAGCCTTCCCGCTGCTGCCCTGGGCTTTACTGCCCGTTTTCGCAGTCATCCCATGTGGGGCTGACGGGTTTGTTGTCATGGCCTCTCAAAGCCTGGTCTAGAAATGCTGTAAGTTCGGCACAAAACATGAAGTCGGGTGATTCCGTGGTCGGCCACGGGGTCCCTTGCATTTTCTTCACGTCTCGCTGTAGTTATTGCATTGTGTGTATGATGTATGTGCTGTGAATACCCAGTTAACTAACATCCTCTTTTACACTGAATTTGTATGGTCACATGTTCTCAGGTGTCTAACTCTGCGAGCCTTACCGTTAACTCCCCCTTTGCTGTGTTTTCCAGAGTGAATGGCTATAGACTAGAATCATTCTTGACTTTTATGTAGTACTTATACCTGACGTGACAGGTTAAAAGCTGGGGCACAGTAATTCCTGGAGTTAGTTGCCTCCCGTAGATGGTATTTTAACTTCTAGGAAGATAATGACAAAGGAATAATTAATAGACTTCTAAGGGCAAACAGGACCAGAATGATCATAAGAACGGCAATACAGGGTCAGACCAAAGGACCATCTAGCACAGTATCCTGAGGGAATAAACAAAACAGGTAAAAGTGATCCACCCCTGTCACCCAGTCCCAGCTTCTGGGACACCATCCCTGCCCATGCTGGCTAATAGCCATTGATGGACCTATCCTCCATGAATGTATCTAATTTTTTTTTTTTTGAACACTGTTATCGTCTTGGCCTTCAAGACAAAATTGGCAAATTTGCAGATGATACAAAACTACTCAAGATAGTTAAGACCCAGGCATTCTGTGAAGAGCTACAAAAGGATCTCTCAAAACTGGGTGACTGGGCAACAAAATGGCAGATGGAGGGTCCTGTGGCACCTTTAAGACTAACAGAAGTATTGGGAGCATAAGCTTTCGTGGGTAAGAACCTCACTTCTTCAGATGCAAGTAATGGAAATCTCCAGAGGCAGGTATAAATCGGTAGGGAGATAACGAGGTTAGCTCATTCAGGGAGGGTGAGGTGCTCTGCTAGCAGTTGAGGTGTGAACACCAAGGGAGAAGAAACTGCTTCTGTAGTTGGATAGCCATTCACAGTCTTTGTTTAATCCTGATCTGATGGTGTCAAATTTGCAAATGAACTGGAGCTCAGCAGTTTCTCTTTGGAGTCTGGTCCTGAAGTTTTTTTGCTGTAAGATGGCTACCTTTACATCTGCTATTGTGTGGCCAGGGAGGTTGAAGTGTTCTCCTACAGGTTTTTGTATATTGCCATTCCTGATATCTGACTTGTGTCCATTTATCCTCTTGCGTAGTGACTGTCCAGTTTGGCCAATGTACATAGCAGAGGGGCATTGCTGGCATATGATGGCATATATAACATTGGTGGATGTGCAGGTGAATGAGCCGGTGATGTTGTAGCTGATCTGGTTAGGTCCTGTGATGGTGTTGCTGGTGTAGATATGTGGGCAGAATTGGCATCGAGGTTTGTTGCATGGGTTGGTACCTGAGTTAGAGTTGTTATGGTGCGGTGCGTGGTTGCTGGTGAGAATATGCTTAAGGTTGGCGGGTTGTCTGTGGAAAATGGCAGATGAAATTTAATGTTGATAAATGCGAAGTAATGCACATTGGAAAGCATAATCCCAACTATACATATAAAATGATGCGGTCTAAATTAGCTGTTACCACTCAAGAAAGAGATCTTGGAGTCATTGTGGATAATTCTCTGAAAACATCCATTCAATGTGCAGCGGCAGTCAAAAAAGCAAACAGAATGCTGGGAATAATTGAGAAAGGGATAGATAATAGGACAGAAAATATGTTGCCTGTATATAAATCCTTGGTACTCCCACAACTTGAACACTGTGTGCAGATTTGGTCGTCCCAGCTCAAAAAAGATATATTGGAATTGGAAAAGGTTCAGAAAAGGGCCACAAAAATGATTAAGGGTATGGAACGGCTTCCGTATGAGGAGAGATTAATTAGATTGGGACTTTTCAGCTTGGAAAATTGATGGCTAAGGGGAGATATGATTGAGGTCTATAAAATCAGACTGGTGTAGAGAAAGTAGATAAGTCAACCTGTGGAACTCCTTGCCAGAGGATGTTGTGAAGGCCAAGACCATTACAGGGTACAAAAAGAACTAGATAATTCATGGAGGATAGATCCATCAATGGCTATTAGCCAGGATGGGCAGGAATGGTGTTCCTAGCCTCGGTTTGCCAGAAGTTAGGAATGAGCGACAGGGGATGGATCACTTGATGATTACCTGTTCTGTTCGTTCCCTCTGGGCACCTGGTACTGGCCACTGTCGGAAGACAGGATACTGGGCTAAATGGACCTTTGGTCTGACCCACTGGGGCCGTTCTTATGTTCACAACGTCCATAGGTTGACTGTGCATTGTATGAAGAAATACTTCCTTTTGTTTTAAACCTGCTGCCTATTAATTTCATTTGGTGACCCCTAGTTCTTGTGTTCAGAGGAGTAAACAACACTTCCTTATATACTTTCTCTACACCAGTCATGATTTTATAGACCTCAATCATATCCTCCCTTAGCCGTCTCTTTTCCATCTGAAAAGTCCCAGTTTTATTAATCTCTCCTCCTATGGAAGCTGTTCCATATCCTTAATCATTTTTGTTGCCCCTTTTCTGAATCTTTTCTAATTCCAATATATCTTTTTTGACATGGGGCAACCACATCTGTATGCAGTATTCAAGATGCGGGCATACCATGGATTTATATAGAGTCAATATGATATTTTCTGTCTTATTAGCTATCCCTTTCTTAATGATTCCCAACTTTCTGTTAGCTTTTTTGACTGCTGCTGGACATTGAGCAAATGTTTTCAAAGAACAATCCACAATGACTCCAAGATTTCTTTCTTGAGTGGTAACAGCTAATTTAGACCCCATCATTTTATATGTATACTTAGGATTATGTTTTCCAATGTGCATTACTTTGCATTTATCAACATTAAATTTCATCTGCCATTTTGTTGACCAGTCACCCAGTTTTGTGAGATCCATTTGTAGCTCTTCGCAGTCTGCCTGGGACTTAACTATCTTGAGTAGTTTTGTATCATCTGCAAATTTTGCCACCTGACTGTTTACCCCTTTTTCCAGATCATTTATGAATATGTTAAATAGGACTAGGCCCAGTACAGATCCCTAGGGGACCCCACTATTTACCTCTCTCCATTCTGAAAACTGACCATTTAGTCCTACTCTTTGTTTCCTATCTTTTAACTAGTTACTGATCCTTGAGAGGACCTTCCCTCTTATCCCATGACAGCTTACTTTACTTACAAGCCTTTGGTAAGGGACCTTTTTGTGTTGTCTGACCTCCTCTATAATACGGACCATAGTGCTCCCGGATCTCACATTCATCCCACATCTGCTGTTGATTGCCCCTAAGAACTCCAGATGATTATTAATCAGAATGTCAAAAGAGGGTGTGCTTTGTAATTTTACAGTAACTAAGGTCCTTATGCCAAGTTGTAAAGGTAGTACACATAGCACAGTTTTTTTTATAAGAACAGTAGGATTTCTCTTGCTTATTATTGGAATAATATTTTTAGGTTCATATAGGGATACATGGTCCTGAGCTCTGGAATCCAGTCCTCTTAAATTCCAATCCTGCAAGCTATTATTATTTCAATAGATACAGTAGTATCTAAGGTCCTCAGACAAGGAATAGGACCTCAATGTACTATATACACTGTGTTCACAATAAACAGTCTTAGAGTGCTTTCTAGAATTTAAATAATAGGAAGTAATTTACAACAAGCAGGTAAGCAAAAGAAAGACAGGTGCATAACATGCACAGCATAGGTTGAGGCGGACAGGGCCCAAAGAGTTGGTGAGGAGGAAGCAATAAGAGGGAGGGGATGTGTTGGAGCGTGCAGGCAGAATTAGGGTTGCCAACCCTCCCAGTTTCACCAGGAGTCTCCTGGAATCACACTCTATCTCCCGGAGGCTACTTCAGCTAAACCAGGAGATTTGGGGCACAAACAGTCAGGCGTGGCAGCAGGGCTAAGGCAGGCTCCCTTACCTGCCTTGGCTCCGCGCCGCTCCTGGCACTGTCCCTGTGGCCCCTGGGGGGGCAAACGGGGGTCTCTGGGTGCTGCTCCCACCCCCAGTGCCGACTCCGCAGCTGTCATTGGCCAGGAACTGCGGCCAATGGGAGCTGCAGGGGCGGTGCCTGTGGGCAGCGGTGCACTGAGACCCCCTTCTTGCCCCCCTTTGTAGGAGCTGCTGCCAGAGGGATGTGCTGGTCGCTTTCGTGAGCCGCCCGAGGTAAACACCGACCCCCGACTCTCTCCTGCACCCCAACCCCCTGCCCCAGCCTAGAGCCTGTACCTAAACTCCCTCCCAGAGCCTGCATCCTGCACCCAAACTCCCTCCCAGAGCCCACACCCCCTCCTGCATCCCAACCCCCTGCTCCAGCCACCTCCCAGAGTCTGCACCCAAACTCCCTCCCAGAGCCTGCACCCGCACCCCAACTCCCTCCCAGAGCCTGAACTCCCTCCACACCCAAACTTCCTCCTGAAGCCCGCATCCCCTCCTGCACCCAAACTCCCTCCCAGAGGCTGCACCCCCACACCCACTCCTGCACCCAACCCTCCTGCCCCAGCCCCCTCCCAGAGCCCACACCCCTCACCCAAACTCCCTCCCAGAGCCCACACCCCTACCCGGGCCCCAAACTCCCCCCAGCACCCCAACCCCACCTCCCCCCCCAGCACCCCAACCCTTCCCCCCCGCCTGGTGAAAGTGAGTGAGGGTGGGGGAGAGCCAACGAGGGAGGGGGATGGAGTGAGCTGGGGTGGGGCCTCAGAGAATGGGCGTGACAGTGGTCTTTGGGTTTGCACAATTAGACAGTTGGCAATCCTAGGAAGAGTAGTTCTCAAACTGCTAAATCCTGCTTGCCAGGTTTCTCTCCCTAAACCCTATAAGCTCCCCCCTCTCTAATGCCTCAACTTTATCCACCCCCACCCAGACTCCTTCCTCTGGGCTCTGCCCCTCCTTTCCGATATAGATGTTGCCACCTCTCTCTTTTCAGGCTCCTCTCCTCCGCTGGTTCCTCCCACATCCCAGGTTCTTCCACACATTTAAGGATTCCTTCTCCCTATGGTTCCCCATTCTTTCCCCAAACTTCCTCTCATCTCCCCCGTCTTTTCCTCATGCAGGTTCGTGCCGCTTCCTTCTCCAAGCTCCCCACGTCTCCCAGACTTTTGCCCTGCCGACCCCTGTCCATGCTCCCCCTCTCTTATCCCTAAGATCTTCCCCTTCAACTCTCCAAACACCTGCCTGTCCCCAAGCTCTTCCACTTTCCTTCTGCTGACTCCTATCCTTTTTCTTCCTAAGCGCCTCCCTGCAGACTTGATATGCATCCGAAGAAGTGGGTTGTAGCCCACGAAAGCTTATGCTCTAATAAATTTGTTAGTCTCTAAGGTGCCACAAGTACTCTTGTTCTTTTTGCGGATACAGACTAAGACGGCTGCTACTCTGAAACCACAGACTTTTGTCCGTCTGTCTCTCCCTTCCCCAAACTCCTCCCCCTCTCCCCCCTCTTCTTTAAATAGTAACTAGCGAACTCAAACAGGAAGCTTCTACCATTATTAAGCTCCCTGCTACAACACATCCTTATCTTCTCTGGTAACGGTGGAGGACCAGCTATAACCCCTGGACACAGACTAAGCCCCTTCTTTCTCTAGGCGCCGAGTCCCGCGCCGCCCCTCCAGCGCACCTTTTCTCACGGCGCGCTCCGCCCTTCCCTAAACCCCTCCCCTTCTCTACCTAGGCCCCACCCTTCACCACGCTCCTCCCCCACGCAGCACTCTGGCCCCGCCCCCTCCATGTGACCCTGGCCGGCCGCGGTAGGCGCGGCGCAGTGACCGTCCGGAGTGTGCGTCTCTCTCGCTGCAGGCGGCTACCGGCTCCGCTGCGGGAGCGAGGCGGCTGCGGCGATGGCGGCGGAGCGGGGCCGCCTGAGCTTCCCGGGCGGCGCCGGGGTGTTGAGCCGCCCAGTGCCCATGAACCTATTCGCCACCTGGGAGATCGACGGCTCCAGCCCCAGCTGCGTCCCCAGGTTAGCCCCGGGCCGAGCCAGCGCCCCCCACCCTCCCGGGTTAGGCCTTCACTGGGGCAGCCCCCGGCTTGCGGCGGGCTGCATGCAACCCCCCTGGCGGTCCGGGTCCCATCCCCGCCCCCAGGCCGGGCCGAGCCTCCGGACTTCCCGCCCACGCCGGGCCAAGCGGGGCATCCCTTCGCAACCCCCTGCCCCCGGTTCTTCCTCCCCGCGGAGCCCCCTTCCCTACCTGCTGTGGGTCGGGTGGGGAGAGCCTGTCTCTGTTCAGGGGGTGGGGCCGAGCTCAGGGCTCGGATTCAGGCCCGGGCGTTCCGTTAGCCAGCATTGAGGTGGGGACCACTCCTGAGGGCAGGCAGTGCCCCCCTCCTCCGCAGCCTGGCTTGTTCCCTCACAGACCCCTCAGCCCTAGGGCTGCTCTCGGGTATGTCCGCCCCCATGCACATGTCCTGCCTCACCTCTGTACCCAGATGGCAGCCTGAGCCCCAGCTGTGTTCCCTAGACGTGTACCTGTGAGGTCTGTACCTGGAGGGAGTGTGTGTGGGAGGGAGGCATAGGGTTAGGGTTGTGTCTCTGGAGGGACTGGGTGAGTGCCTTTTGGGTGGACTGGAAAGGGCATTTCTTGATGGTTAGGTGATAAGGCACATGAATTGACATAAACGGGCAAGGGAGGCTTGGTTTGGCTGGTGACATCCTGGCTTTGGGGACTGCATTTGTTGATTAAGCTTCTGTTTGCAAATTCCTCAATTTTTAATAGTACTTACCAGCATCTTCCTATTCTTGTTACTACTTATTTACTTGTGTGGGTATTGATTGTTCAAAAGTGAACTGGGATGGGGCATGAGAACAGCTTAAGCTGTGTGAAGTGGGGCTTTGAGGTGGGTGGGATGATGGAGAAAGGGTGCGGGTGGGAGCTTAGCTGGGCAGCAGCGCACCGTACTTACTTTGTCTCACTGGTCCCATTGTTTAGCCCTGACATCTCCTTCATGCTCCCCCAGCCAGGATAAACTTCTGTTGTCAGGGTTTTTATGATCATAACAGAAGAAAAAAACATAAAAGTAAGCTTTCTAAATTCATATCAAGTCATGTTTTCTTGTTGCTAGAGACAAATCCTCAGCCTGGCTTTTTATGATAAAATTGACACAAACTGGATGTGTACAATGGGCAGACAAGTTGATGGATGGAAGGCTGTGAACTAGGCATTCAGGGAACTGTGCCAGGCAGCAACACTGGGAGGGGAGTCACTGGAGAACGCCCACTGCTGAGCCATGCTCCCCAGACTCATGTCAATGTCTATGCTCTCTTACCCCAGTACCCTTGAGATGTCTGAGTGTGTTCAACCCCAACCTTCTACGGTCCATGAGAATAGGACAAACTACAAGGTTAAGGGACTCCAGGAAATGAGGGGCATAGAATCTGGAGGTTGAACTCCCCAGCCCTGCTGGACAGCACAATTCCCTAGTTTCGAGGTCCTTTCCATTCCCTGGTGTGGTTGCCTGCTTTTCATTTTTATTGCAGTTCACTCAGTAAAAAGAACTCTGGCTCCGTGTGCAGAGTAAACAGGTGTCCCAACTTTATTTGGCACTCCCCACCTTGGGGTAGATTAGCAGATAGTTACTGCTCCCTTTACTCTTTTCTGTCCATTTTTTTCATGTTTCCTTTTCTGGTTCTTTTCCCTACTGGTCTTGTCTCTTCTGTGTATCCTTCCTTTTCCTTACTTTGTCTTACATGTGTGTTGCTGACTCTGTACTCACTCAAAGGCTACATGGTTGAGGGGCACCCATTAGTATTCCCTTAAGTTGAACAGAGAAGATTGGGTTGGCGGGCTGCTGCCCTGTACATGTGAGATGCTCTCATGGCCACTTTCACTAGGGGCCAAATTGTGAGCAATGGTGAGCTTTCAAGTAACCGCCTGCTGCTTTACTTGAAGAGAGGCAGAATGTTTGCAGTGTGTGTGAGGGAGATTGGCAGTTTTCCCTATTAACTCTGACCCCTTCTTTTGCTTCTTGTATACCCCCTTCCTGAAATGAGTCTGCCACACTACTTGAGAAATGCACAAGTTTTTCATCAGTATCTTGTAAGTTTTGTATGAATATATTCTAGCAGATGTCTAGGCTTCTGGTAGTCAGGCTGAAAGTGCATTTCCATTCTAATAGCCTCTTTTCACTTGCTCACAACTCTCCAAACTTTCTGGGCTGATATTTCTATGCTTGGTTTGTGCCCAAAGGTATAGACATGCTATATTTGAATGTTTGAGCAAGATCCCTTTATTTGTCTTCTAGTTTGTGTAGGAAAAAAATATTCCCCCCCCCCCTTTTTTTTTCTCAGCAGGGTCACACCAAAAACGACTGAGGTTTGGCAGGTGACAGCGACGAGTTCTTGAAGTGCTACCGTCTTTGCTTGGTTTAGGGGAAAATAAATGAATATAGGAGTGAAATCACCAAGTGTGCCCAGTAATCTAACATTTTAGCAGACACCCCAACAAGCTCTGTACCTTTTGTGACTTTAAAGTGTGTTGTCAGGTTTCTAGTGTGACAGTTTGCATGAGGGTGATCATCACTATTTCAGTTAACCACACAGAACAAAACCCTTCAAATTCCTACTTTAACATCAGGAACTGGAGGAGATTGTGGGGAACTGGGAGAAATTGTAGTTCCCACAATTATAAGAGACTTCCACAATTCTGGTTACATTCTGCAAATTAAACTCTGAAAAGTTTTCTCTTGCAGCAAACATCCAATCTATTTATGTACGTGGTTATTCTGTTTTTATAACCCAGCCTTGTAAAAAAACAAAAGCAGCAATAAAAAGATATTCCACTCTATCACACACCCTAATTACCTCAAGGAGGTGTGTATTTCAAATGGTGACTGGGATCAGTTGGTGGTCAACATCACTAGAGACAATTTTTATTTATAAAAAACCCAAACAAATAAAATACAAAGTGAGGGCTGGGAGGAAGGCTTAATTTGGCTGGGTGGAGGTTGGTGATGCCTGGGGGACTGATGGAGTTGGCTGCAGAAAGCTGGGCATAAGGAAACTTGAATTTGTGTGTGTGGAACTGGGGTTTGAGGGAAGCTGCATTGTGGGAGTGTCTGGGGATAGCTGGGAAGGAAACTGGATTTGTGAGTGTCTGGGGATAGAAGCCATAGGGCACGTTGTGAAACCTAGTGGGTGTCTAAGGACTGGGGGCAACTGAGACCTGTTTGGTGGTTGATGCTGGGTGTGGGAATCTGGTCCCACCCCACCCCCAACCCACACACCTGTCCCTGCTGCCTCCTTCCTGTGGTAGCTGTCACTGCCTGCTCCTCCTGGTTGCTGTTTCCAGGTCCAGCAGGGGGAGCAGCAGACAGAAGCCGCTTGGCTGCATGCTCCCCCCAGGTGCCACAGTGGACTCGGGTGACCGAACCACAGTTGCCGGATGTTCCTGCAGCCCAGCTGGATGCAGAATATTCAGTCTGGGCCATGGCAATGCATGTCAGCCTGCAGGTGTGAGTGTTGTGTGAGACGCATGACACTTGGCAGGCCTGCAAAACACAGTAGACTAATAAAACACTGAGAGTGCACAGCCAAAACTAAGTCAGAAAATTGAAAAGTTGGGGTTCCTACAGAAACATTAGTTTGGTGTCAATGCATCTGTATCTTATGCTGCACATTTTAGACACAATAATATGCAGTTAACCAGAAATAGAAAATATATATATATAATGCTGCTGTGTTAAGTTGCTCAGTGAACCTTTATTAGCCTTTCCTGGCTGTTTTAACTCTACCTGCTAACATTACATCAGACTACTGTTTTGCATTTCATTATATGTGGTGCAGGTGCTACCTAAGAACACGAAGGTGTCTGTGATTGGAGAGGTCAAGATATTTAAAAAAGGAGCACTAAAGTTACTTTCCTAAGACTATATTTAACTTTAGGCACTCCTCTTTGGAACTGTTGACCACGAGTATTGCAAGTACCACCTCCTGGGATGTAGGAATGTCCTTGAGACATGCTATAATCAAATGAAAAGTTGACAGAAGACACAGTATACTCGATATGAGAATGAGAGCTCCCTCTTCAAGCAGACATCTGTGAAAACATGGAGGAGAGTGGAGAGGAAAATGGGCTTGGTGTGTGGTCAGGTATTTTCCTTGGGATTTTCATTGGCTGCAATTTTTCTTCTGTACGCCTGTTGACTTTTAGGACTCTTCAAACACCGCTGCTTTGAGCTCAGCAAAGAGTCAGAGAATGGGTGGAATATGCAGGAGGATCATGCTCTGGGAGGGAGCATTTCCTTCCCTTTTCAAAAGTTAGGTTAGTGTAGCATGAGAAATCTCTAGAGACATTTGTTTCCATTTCAGAGACATTCCTACCCTTTTGGCATACAGCGATAGAGGGGAGCAGTGATTGGAGCAGCAAGTGCTTGCTTATTGGAATACGTAATTGGGGCTAAGTGCCTGCAGTTATTTTTTTCTTAACACACACACGCACTGGGGAATGTGACATATTTTGGAATGCTCTTGTGGACAAGAGCTTGCCAGTAAAGGAAATAAAAGGCAACGGTCTCATTCAGTGAATTGCCCTGTGTAGCCGGTATGAAGCCTTGAGTGTTGTGGGTGGACTGGTAGACTGAGAGTTGATTGATTGGAATGCTTTGCTCCTTTTGTCCAGTTGATGGCTGATTAGCAGACTTTGTGGTGGATAATATATGAAATATCACACATCACAAGGATGAGAGAAAGATCTCCTTCTAGTTTTGATTTACTGGAAGTCCAGCCAGTTCATGTGGACTTAGTAAAAGTTGAAGTGCTAAGTATCTAGTTGCTTTACGGGGAGAAATGTTGTCGGAGGCCACATTTAGTTTGTGAAAAATAGTGGCAAAGAACCATAGTTTTCTTCAGTGACAGTTGCTCAGTTAAATCTTCGTGTTTCCTGTGCTTGATTCTTTGTGCATTAGGTAGAAGGGATTGTGGTTTCTCTCTGAAAGAGAGATCAGCTTCTTTGTGTAATAAATGATTTGATGTGCTTATTCTTCTGTTGATGTCAGCTTTTTTTTTTTTTAAAGTACTTTGTGGACAGTTGTTGCTGTATGTATAAAAGTACTTCTGTGGTATTAGCGACCATAATACCTCAGTCATGCAGAGCAGGCTGTTGATACCACTCCATCAAAACCATATGCTGCAGCTATGTTAAAACTACGTAGCCTTTCTGGATTTTAGCCCTCTGGCTTCCCACCCATCTGATAGTGACAGGCACAGCTTTCCTTTATGTATATAATAGGTTTCTTGGGTCTGATTTTTAGAGGAACTGAGTATGTGCAGCGCCTATTGCCTTAAATTGGAGTTGTGGGTAATCAGCTTCTCAGAAAATCAAGTTCCTTGTTTCAGTCATTGCAATCACATCACTGGTGTTACCTTATCAACAAAGAGTCTGACAAGTATATTTCAGAAGACAGAAGCTGTCTACCTGTTTCTTCCCAATAGTCTCACTCTTGTGCAATGAACTGCTGTTCTTAGAGGAAGGATATACTGCATAACATTTCCTCTAAAACTTTTAAAAAATGATTTTAAGAAAAGAAACTAGAGTTGTATGTTTCTCGAATTATGGTGCTGGTTCAAGAGGCAGCATGGTCAAGTTGTCTGAAGACTTTTAATTCCGAGTTTGCCACTGACTTGTATGATTTTAGTTAACGGCTCCTGCCTCAGTTTCCCCAATCTGAAAAATGGAGAATAATTTGTTACAGTTTGCAAACTGCTTTGAAGGTGCTGTGTTAGTTGGCTATTCTACAATGGTGAATGTGACAACCTCCCATTCTGAGAGAACATTTTGAGGCCCTAACTCTGGGATATTGAGGGGGATGGTTGGGTAAGTGAAGGAGGTGGTCTCAAGACTGTAAGAGACTGTCTTGCTAAGTGATCTCCAGAATAAAAAATGTGGATGGATTAATGCTTTCATCCATGACAGGGTTTGCATTAGGCTATTGATCTGTTTCTAGGATGCTAGAAAGCACTCAAACTTAGGTCTCACAACATACATCTTATTGGGGCAAGTGTGTTTCCTCATACATGATTGGGAGAAACCAAGGAACCAAACTGAATAGAGCTCAGAAGAAGTCCATGTTATAAATAAGTTGAGATTTCTCTGTTCATCAGTGTAGTGTCTGAGCACTTCAATGTTAACTTTCCTTCAACACACATAAGAGGCAGTGAAATATTATCTCCATTTTGCAGATAAAGATCTGAGGAACAGAGAGGAGAAGTGACTTGCTCAAGGTCATCCAAGAAGCTTTTGGTGAAGGTGGGAATAGAACTGAGTTAGCCCAGTGCCTTAAGCCAAAGACCAACCTTCAGCTGATCATGGGTGACTGGGGTGAAGGAAAGCAAAAACTTGACGGTTAGGAAGAAAGATCAGAGGGAAAATATGTAGCTTCTCAACCTAGTCACTCCACATATAGTCTGTGCTTGAAGAGGAACTGTAGCCCAACAAATGAGTAAGAAGCAAATGCTGAAAACTTTTCAGAGTGCCATTTTGATTATGTTCCTCTGTAAACCCTGATCTGTATTTTCTAAATGCATCTCATAGTTTGCCTTTGCATGGGAAGTTGGCCTGTTAGTCTGCTTATTTGCATCATGTCTTGGCAGCTCTTTTAATTCCTATGGGCCAAATTCTGCCACTCTTATGACTGACCTTTTTGGGAGGGTAGTTCCTATGGAATTAATGACCATCTGCCAAATTATGCTGCATTGCCAGGCCTGCTGTTCTCCTCAGTCTTTCTCTTAGCTTTAGTGAAAATCCTGGACTGAGAAATTCCTCTGGGCCTCTAGCACATCTTCCATTTTTTTTATGAAGCTGGGATCAGAAGAAAAAGAGGGAGTGGAGAATTGGAGGAGAATTTGAGCATTGGGAGACAAGCAAGCTTGGATAGGGTAGGTGTTAGTTTACTTGCCCACGTTTTCTCCCTCCCTGAAAGCTACTGCAATTGTTATCCAGTCTTTACTGTCTTCTCCGGCTTTCAGTATAGCATGCATTGCTGTTGTCATTTGGCTGATAAATTCCATTTCTCAAGCAGTGGTGTGGGATTTGTAGTCCAAATGGATCTTAATGCAGACAATAAGTGGCTTAAATCTAATTGAAAGTGATAACATGAAGCTCCTCTCGTAGTGAGGTTTAATCAGATTACAGTAATGTACAGTAATTATGTGGAGACTCGCAGGGCATGGAGCCAGTTTCACCATGAGAGAATGGAACCTCACTAGTTGCTAGCTTGTTTATTGAAAATTGGGTAGTCACCTAGAGAATTGGCTGATAGGTAAATAAACAAGTGACACTAGTTGTTGGGAGACTTTGGAAACTACTTGGTCCATCTTTGAGTGTTCCATAGATCCCCCTCTTGGGATGAGTGCATCCATCTGCACAGATAAACCAGTGGGAAACAGTGGCTGTTAAGGGCTGCAAGTGTGCCTTATATTTGGCTACACTTGCGAGTTGCAGCGCTGTAAAGCCACCCCCAGGGCTGTAACTCACTCCCTGTCCACACTGGCAAGCCATTTGCAGCGCTGTATCTCCGTGGTTGCAGCGTTGCATGTACTCGATGTCCCCGAGAGGAATAGCGTGCATTGCGCTGCCGCTGCAGCGCCAGTGTGGCCGCCCAATGCGCTGAGACTGGCCTCCAGAAGTATTCGGCAGTATCCCAGAATGCCTGTTCTAGCCACTCTGGTCATCAGTTCAAACTCTACTGCCCTGGCCTCAGGTAACCAACCATGTGACCCACCCTTTACATTCCCCGGGAATTTTAAAAATCCCCTTCCTGTTTGCTCAGCCTGGCGTGGCGTGGAGTGCTATCAGCAAATCTTTCCAGGTGACCATGCCTCCACGTGCCAAGCGAGCCCCAGCGTGGAGCAATGGCGAGTTGCTGGACCTCATCAGTGTTTGGGGGGAGGAAGCTGTACAGTCCCAGCTGCACTCCAGCTGTAGGAATTACGATACCTTCGGGAAGGTATCAAAGGACATGATGGAAAGGGGCCATGACCAGGATGCCCTGCAGTGCAGGATTAAAGTGAAGGAGCTGCGGAGTGCCTACCGTAAAGCCTGCGACGCAAATGGCCGCTCGGGTGCTCCCCCCGTGACCTGCCGATTCTACAAAGAGCTGGATGCGATACTTGGGGTTAACCCCACCTCCACTCCGAGCACATCACTATGGACACTTCAGAGCCGGGGGGGGGGAAGGAGGAGGAAAACGGGAGTGAGAGTGGTGGGCCGGATGGAGACACCCCGGAATCCCTGGAGCCATGCAGCCAGGAGCTCTTCTCGAGCCAGGAGGAAGGTAGC